>NW_022436950.1:3460724-3495840 GCF_009761245.1 Sapajus apella | reverse complement strand
ATGGTTGTGTACTGAATACCAGATTTTAACCTCTTTTTTATTTAAAGTATCATAAGCATATGTTTTGAAACTGTCAGAAAATATATATCTGTAAAATCCATATTGTAGGACATTCAACTTTGTCTGAAGCCTTATTTTAAAAGTCTAATTAATCAGTCTTATGCCTAAGCTTTTTGCTGACATTCTTAATGTTTCCTTAGCATAAATCATTGCAGTCGGATTTCTGTGTGAAAGTACTTTTGATGCATATTGACACGTTTCTTTTGAGAAAGTTTGCACCATTCCATGAAGCTCTCTTTTCCCAGACCTCATCAGAACTGAGCATTAATCTTTTCCAATCTAATGCGTGGAAGACACGTCCATTTTTAAGTTTGCATTTCTCTGGTTACTGATCAAAATTAAATCTTTTCAGTGCTTTTAGCCATGTGCATTTATTATTGCATGAATAACTTATTCTCATTCCCTTATCATTTTGAGAAGCCTCCTATTATACAAAAGATCTCAATTATTTGTCATGTATACTACAAATACTTCCAATGTGCTTTTTGCTTTTAAATTGTTATGGGGTTATTTTTAACATCTAGATGCTTATAATTTCTAAGTTTGAAAAAATCAGTGAACATTTTCTTTGTTTACTCTGATTTTGATATTATGCTTAGAAAGGCCACATCCAGTCCCAGATGTTTTTTAACTAACGTTTTTTTCTAGCTATTTAAAATTTTTCATCATTTTATGATTTCATTTAAAAAGAATCTTTCTATCCTTAATCCAGCTGGAATATATTTGGCTCATCAACTGAGATAAAGATCTAAGCTAAACAGTTAACCAATTATCTCATCACCATATTGAATGATTCATCCTTTCAGCAGTTATTTGAAATGCCATTCATGTAAGAGAATAAATTTGCACTTTTTTTTTTAACCTGGGGTGACCTGATACCTATCTTCAAATAGTTTGATGCCTCTGACATGGAAGGAGGATTAGACAGGTCCTATGTGGCCCAAGAAAGTGAAGTTGGAGCATAGATGGAAGAAGATGACCTTCAATGGGAGGCAAAGAAGAGCTAATTCATTCGTCAGGTGGATGACACAAGGGAATCGTCTGTTCTCCAAATGATCACCCTGGCAACAGTCTCCCCCATCCCAGAAATGACCTAAAAGAGCTCCCCTAGGCATTTGGGGAGGATAGTTGTATTGAGGGGCTTCCTAATTCCCCTCCAATCCTGAAAGTCCCTGATTCTATCAACCCAGAGCAAGCTAGGACACAGAAAATTCCATTTCCATAACGTGGCATTAGAAATAAACCCAAGACTGATGATGGCTTGAACAAACCAAAACAAACAGACCTTTCCTAGAGGGTCATACAGAAGCAGCGACTCAATGACCTGGCGATCTTGGGGCATCTGGTTCACACCGGGCACCCTTAACCCAACTGAGCCCAGTGTGAGAACCCAGTCCCAGAGGAGGAGACCGATGGCAGGCGTCCACTCTCTTCGTGGTGAGGGACTTCGGTATCTGGGAAACTATTTGCTCTGTTTATTTTGGACTTGAAAAATTGCATCTTGTTTGTGTGTAGTTGTTTAGTGAGAGAGAAAAATTAGGAAGTCTAAATTTAACAAATGCTAAATATATAATTGTTCCAATGAAAACTATGACAGTTATTTTCCCACCTGGTATAAATGTGTGGGAAATAATACCCCCAGGATCCCACCGACAGAAAGAATGGTTTTTCTTTTTTTTTTTTTTATCTTTGGAGTTATTTTTGGGAGGAGCCTGATATTTCCTACATTAATCGAATATGGTCAGCATTATCTCATCTATTTAAAGGGCATGATACTTGGTCCCTAAAAGTTGAAAAGATGAGGCAGAATGTCCTTAGTTGGTGTTCTCAGCACACACTGAGTGGGGTTGGCCGCTGGTACTATGAGAAAGAAAAGCAGCCCCAGCCCACACCTCCCTCACGTCGCCTTGTAAGGGCACAGCTCTGGGGACCTCCAGGAACCCTCATGTGCCAGGGGTGAGATCATGGGAGCGCTCTGAGCCTTTGGCCTGACCTGAGTGCCCATTGAGACATTTGCCTACATCCAGGATAGAAAATAGGGGAAGATGTGCCTGCACACCATGATGGGCAGCACAGCCTGGCACTGTCATAGTCCTACGTGCACTGATCACACCAGGGGCGGAGGAAGGCCAGGATCCTGATTCTAAGTGGATCGTCCATTGTCTCCTGGGTGGCCACAGAACACAGTGGTCAGGACCCTGAGCCTACAAGGCTGTGTGGGATCGTGGACAAGCTACCTAACCTTTATCCTCTTTCACTTCGAATTTCCTCATCTGCTCCCTGGGATGATGATATGTAGCACCCACCTGGAGTTCCTGTGAGGATTCAGGGGTTCCTCTTTCTCCCTCAATCATACTCTCATGAACGTATATCCATATCCATATAAGTGTTTCATCTTAGTGTTTATTCAAAATATGTGCCACGTGCTGGGTAAGTGATGAGGACAATGGCCCTGCTGGGAGCCCCCCCTGGTCACATGGAGTCCCGTCCCCAGTTGTATGATTAGCCATCCCCTGGGCATTTGCAGGTCTGAGGGAGGACGGAGACCATTCTCACTGGCTTAAGTGCTCCAGAAATGGAAGTAGCAATTTGTAGTTCATGCTTTCCTGAATTTTTCTCTTGTTTATTTTCTTTGACTGACATTTTGAAAGAAATCAGCACTGAGGTCTGACTATATGGAGACGAGGAGAAACGGGCTGGAGCAGAGGCCTGAGTGGGCTGTGGTGAGATGCTGCTGTGTTTGTCAGCCCTGGGCATGAGTTTAGACCTGAGCCAAAGACTCACATCTAGAAGGGGAGAGGGAATGCTGTCTCCCCAGGAAAGGACGGCAGGGCAGTCTTCATCCATCTCCTTCTAGACTTTATCAGGTAAGTTCCCAGTGACTCCAGAAATGAGATGCCAATTTTTGAGTAATAGCCAAAAGAAAGCCAGGTAGCAAACACACAAAAGCCTACCTGAGTGCCTGGTGTGTGGCTCTCTGATTCGATCTGTGGTTCCAGGCAATGTGTCCTGGTCTCCTCTCTTGTGCCAGACCTGCTCCCACTTGGGTCCAATTCCCACTCCATCCCTGACTTCTTCTCCTGCCTCCCGCCTCTGAACTTGTGGGTTTACCCCTGGTCCTCTCCAACTTGTGACCTCAGCTCCTTGGAGACAACAGTATGGTGGCTGGGACCTCATGAGCCCCCTTCTGGGGTTGCCCGATGAAATACAGGACTCCCAGTTAAATGTGAATTTCAGATACTTGGGACATATTTATGCTAAGCAGTGATTCTTGTTTATCTGAAATCTGCATTTGGTGAATACTGGGCATTTTTATTTGCTAAAACTGGTAGCCTCCTTGCTGGCAGCTACTTTGCAGGGTAGGCCAGCTCTCCCAATCTCTGGGACACAGCCCCACAATCCAATGTCCAAGGGTGGGCTTCACTCCATCACAAGCCCACCTCTCTCTCGGCCCCTTTCCTGTGTCCAGGAAAATGATTGGCTTGCATATAGCAACCTCTCCTCTGTCGAAGTGCAATGGAGGCTTTACTTCTAGTACACATTCACTCCATTCCCTGGGGCATTCTACCTCCAACTTGGCAGAAAATCAGCCATGGCTCTTGCCCAGGTAACTGACACATTTTTATTATAAATGTGCTAGGTTCCAGGCGAATAGCTGAGTTTGAGGTGTCTGCATGGCCCACAATTCCCAATATCCTCCTTAAGAGCTGAAGCTTTCCAATGTTTTTTACAGATATGGGGCCAGGTTTTCATCTCACAGACAGGAATTCTCCCCAGGATTTAGGGTGTTCCCACAGAGCTCTGGATAAATGGGAATCTGGCCCACAAAAGAGGAAAACCAGCCTGGTGGGGGCCGCTTGACCTATGAAAACGCAAACCCACAAAAGAAGAGAGAATAGACTTAAGAAAAAGTGTTTGCTCAAAGGCATTCAAACTGAGGCTGCAAATTACTTATAGAGCCATCAGGAACTGAAGGTTGAAGGAGGATGCAGCTGAACCTCTGTCCACGGGTCCCGTGATGAGGGTTAGCAGGAGGCAAGTTGAACAGATGTTGTCCATTAATGCAAACAATAAACGGGGAGCCAGCACATCAGCTCTGTGACACCTGTTGCAGAAATCAGTCTGGCAAGAAGACTTCTGTAGGCATGCTTCACCCACAGAATTTATATTTAGACTAGCATGTGAAAGATCTGAGGCCAGACACACAGAAGTAGGCAAGATGGACAGACTGTGTATATTAGAGTTGCATCAATTTTCTGATATCCAGGGGGACAGGCTCACACAATCCACTGCTGTGGGCCTAATAACAGGTGGCTTTATTTCTGCTGGAGAAGACAAAAGTGAATCTGGAGAGGTATGTGTACATTCACAGGCAACAGAGCAGAAAATCGACCAAAGAAGGGGCCCATTCCGTGGGCTCAGAACGATCTTCTGTTTAAAAAAAAAAAAAATTAAAGTTTCCAAGGATTTTTTAAGATTGGGGAAAAGGAGGAGGCAAGGCCTTACCAAGTAAAGCTACACAAAATCTTTATTCATCTGATAAATATCCTGTGAATAAATATTTAGTTTTCTACAGGAAAAACTAAAGCCAGAAAGCACTTTTGTGGTGAGAGGCAGGACTCTCTGTTTGGTGGTTGGTCAGAGAGTGGGTGACTCAGGCCCATGGGGCACACCAGGGTGCCTCTACTTCCAAATTAAAGTGCCTGACCTATAGACTTTCATATGGAAGCATCTACCTTCTGCAGTGCTGGATGCACCTGGGGCTTATGAGTGCTCAGAGGAGTGTGGAAATGCATCAAGAGCCCATTAAAATGCCAAACACACCCATGGCAGTAGAGAGGGGCAGGCCTTCTCTAGTGCCAACTTCACTGTGGTCTACAGTTGGAACCCACAGCTCCAAAGGAGACAGGCTTGGAGTGGACACCCTTCTCTCCTACACAGCTGTGCTTTCTGGTCCGGGTCCCAGGGAGGTCCCTCAGCTGCATCAGAGCATCATTGTCCCCTTCCAGGCCTTCAGCCAGACTCAGGAGAGAGTCCTTCTCCACTTTGGAAAATTGATGCGGAAACCATTCTGAATCTGCAATAGCTACCCTGTTTTTATTATAAACATTCAGGGCCTGTATTAGTCAGCCTGGGTGTCATAATGTTACAGGATCTTTGGGGTGTTGATTTTCTGGCTGGAAACTTCTGTGGTCATGGTGCCGTTGCCCAAGTTCTTGTCCTACGTCTGGGAAGAATGAGGTATCCAGACAAGTGAAGGTGAACAAAACGTGGATGGGTTTTATTGAGTGTTACAACAGTTCAGAGGAGACCTGTAGTGGGCAGCTCCTCTCTGTAAACAGGTATTTGGTGGAGTGTTCAGTTCTCAGCAGAGAGGAGACCCTGGAGAAGGTAGCTCCTCTGCAACGGGTTGTACCGATGTCTACAGCTCTCAGTGGAGAGGAGGCCCTGGAGAGGGTGGCGGTGACTCTTCTCTGCCAGCAGGTCACCTCTGCAGCTCTCAGTGAAAGGAGGCTCTAGAGAGGGTGGCTCCTCTCTGCTGGCAGGTTGTCTGTCTGCAACTCTCAACACAGTGGATATTCCTCTTCATCCTCTGTCTGTCCTCTTTCCTGCTCTGGCTAAGCCCAGGTCCCTCAGAGGGAGAGAGGCCAGGCAGCAGAGCACGAATGGGCTTTTTCCTGGGACCCCTGAGGGTGTAGGCTGCAGAGACACCAGGGTCCTAAGCCTGGGAGGGTGGCCACAGCTGCACCCAGGAGCTCCCACCCTGACAACTTGGAAGGGGTGGGGCTCCCGCTTGTTCCTGTCTCTTTCCTGCTTCCGGGAGCAGGAGGCCCATGTCTGCAGCTGTAGGTCTGGTCGCTGCAGCTGCACCCAGGAGGGCAGATCCTGCCTGTTCCTGGTCCCTCGACAAGAGCACAGGAAGGCTCAAATCCACAGCCACAGTTTGGGTGGCTGCAGCGACACCCAGGGAGCTCTCGCCCCAACTCAGAAGGAACAGGGCCCCCATTGGCTCCATAAAGTGTGCGGCCCCGGCCACACCTCCCTGCTGCAGCCAGTGTGATGGCAGCAGCCACTGCCATCAATAACAAAGGACCACGGACCGGGGGCTTAAACAACGCATATTTGCTCTTGGTTCTGAAAGCTGAACATCCTAGATTACAGCGTTGTCAGGGTTGGTTTCTTCTGAGACCTTTCTTCTTGACTTGTAAATACCGCCTTCTCCCTGTGTCCTCACATGGTCTTTTTCGGCTTGTGCCCGAGTCCGAATCTCTTCTTCCTAAAAGGACGCCAGGCATATTGGATTAGGGCCCACATTAATGACTTTATTTTACCTTAATTACCTCTGTAGAGTCAAGAGCTACTCACATTCTGAGCTACTGGGGGTTAGGACTTCAACATGTGAATTTGGTGGGATGCAATTCAGGCCGTCGCAGAGCTACGCTGCCCTTGTGGGCCATCTGCAAGGCAGTGTTTTCCCAGGTCAGTAGTTAAGCATCCTGCATTGTGTTCAGAAACAGCCCCGTTTCAACCCTCTGGAACTGGGGATAAAAACTCCTTTCTGGGCGGGCACGGTGGCTCACTCCTGAATACCAGCACTTTGGGAGGCCGAGGCAGGTGGATCAACTGAGGTCAGGAGTTCGAGACCAGCCTGGCCAACATGACGAAACCCCATCTCTACTAAAAATACAAAAATTAGCCAGGTGTGGTGATGCATGCCTGTAGTCCCAGCTACTGGGAGGCTGAGGCAGGAGAATCGCTGGAATGTGAGAGGTAGAGGTTGCAGTGAGCTGAGATCATGCCACTGCACTCCAGCCTGGCGACAGAGTGAAACACAAACAAAACACCTCCTTTCCTTAAACAAGACAACGAGGTTGAATGCCTAGCCCTGGAGTGCATTCAGTAAATGTGCAGTAGCTACTAGAATCAGAAGACAGGAAGGTCATGGTGGTTAGTGAGGCAAGCAGAGAGAAGACTTAGGACTCACCTGGCCTGCATGTCTACTGAACTGGATAATCAAAGTTGAGAGAGAAGGAGACAAAGGGGTGAGGGTGCAGGAGGGCTGATGGCAGGAGAGGGAGGGGTCAGTGATCCCTGGACATGAGGGCACCCTCTGGCTGTGGCAACTGCCCCTGAGGGCGGGTCTCCTTCCAAAGGCTGGGGACGGCTTGCCTTGGCTATTCCTCACGTCTGGAATGTTCTTGGCCCAGATCTCTGTGAGGCTAGCAGCCTGTCTTTTAGATAACAGCACCGAAGTTCCTGTGCTGAGACTCTCATGGCTACCAGAGCCGTTATTGTGGTTTTCTTGGGAAGGAATGGGCAAGGTAGGGTGGACCTGCTGGGCAGGCTTGGGATAGGGCAGCTTGAAGAATTTGGGGCAGGGGGTGGGTCTGAGATATAGGGGTGGTCCCCAGTTGTCTCATCCCTGGTCCTAGGGTGCTTTAGCGCAGGTGGAATATTGGCTTGGTGTGTGTGAGTTAGATCAAGGAGGTGGCTGGGGCTGGGGATCTGAATTGGTTGATTTGCATTTGAAAGGCACACTCTGTGAGCAGGCAAGTTGCTTGCTATTTCTAGGAATTTGCTATCCTGGGAAGGGGCAGTTCCTCCCTGTGTCTGCCAGGTCACAGGATGTCAAAGTGTTATAAAATATAGATGATAACGAAGCATGACGAACATGGCTGCAACCATGGGATTCTGTCCCTCTGGCTTTTGCAGGGGTAGGGGTAGGGGTGTAGGAGGAGCACTGTAGGAGATGAGAGGACAGGAGCACACTTGGGGCAGTCACTGTCCTGTCCCCACCCTGGCTGGCTGGGCTGCTTCACTGAGTTACAGCTTCTCCAGGGTGGGCTCTGCAGCTCAACTTTCTCCTTGGTTTCAGCCCTGCCTCCTCTCTCCTGGGCTACAGCACTGCTCCTTATGAGCTCCCCAAACCCTCCCCACACTTGTCGGGGGAAACCATTTTCAATTCCTCTTTGAATTATCCGAATTTAAGTGTGCCATCTGTGTCCTGTTGGGACTGCTACTAATACTTGAACAGTCCCTGAGGCAGACTCTACGGCCCTCACAACGGATTCTGGAATTGCGTTGCTCATACATTTGACGACCTCAGGGGTAACCTGCATACTGGGGACATGATTAGCGCAGGGTGCGTGCTGGCATCATGACGATCCTGTTATCTTCATATTATCATCAGTGGTGGCATGGGATGACGTGCAGGTGGGGGGCGCTGGGAGATCAAGTGGCTGCAGCACTCAGTTGCTATGGCAGCAATAATGATGATCAAGATTATGGTGTCACGTAGCTGCTGCTTACCACCCAGGGAGCTTGCAGAAGGAGAAAAAAAAAGGAATTAATTCCATGAATATTCAATTAAGAGCTCGTGTACAGAGTCTGCTCTCAAGGAATCCTCTCCTGTGGCCTCGGAGCAGACACGAGTGAGGTTCTGGTTCACATGCTGTTTACAAGGTTGCAGAGTAGAGCACTGATTCAAAGTTCAACCCAGCCAGGTCTTGCCAAGGTAAGGACAATGGGAGAAAAGACGCATGGGTATGGTACAGGGACATTTAGGCAGATGTGGAACGAGGCTACACATTTCCCCAAACCTCCCTTATCAATATGAGTTAAAGAATATAATAAGAGTAGCCTGATTATTCTAACTTGGATGTGCCATCTGTTTCCTATTGTCCTATTGGGGCCCTATCTGTCACTTTTTTTCACAAACACCTTCCTCACCACCTGCTGAAGCCCACTCGCCCTGTCACCCAGTTATTCTCTGTCACCTTACTCTGTTGTTAGTGGGTTTTTGTTTCTATTTCTTATTTATTTTTACCAGTTTAAAAACAACGATCAGGCCCGGTACAGTGGCTCATGCCTATAATGCCAGCATTTGGGAGGCAGAGGTGGATGGATCACCTGAGGTCAGGAGTTCGAGGCCAGCCTGGCCAATATGGCAAAACCCCATCTCTACCAAAAATACAAAAATTAGCAGGGCGTGGTGGTGGGTGCCTGTAATCCCAGCTACTGGGGAGGTTGTGGCAGGAAAACTGCTTGAACCTGGGAGCAAGAGGTTGCATTGAGCCGAGATGGTGCCACTGTACTCTAGCCTCGGCGACAGAGGAAGATTCTGTCTCAAAAAAGAAAAAAACTATGTCAAAATGAGTCCCTATTCAGTACATGTCATTTTGTGGCCTGGGTTTACTGGAACAGCAGCTCCCATCACATGGCAGATCCTGCTCTGTGAGGCTCACTTGTCTCTGTGCCTAGAACAGGCTGGGACAGAGCAGGTCTTCATGCACACCATTGAACAATGGAGTGGATAAATGGATGGTATATAAATGGTTATACTCCCTTGGTGGATACTCCAAATTCCTGCAAAAGGCCTCTGAAATATTATTTGAACTTTACTGGGAACAGGCATCAGCTTTCCAGTCTTGGTGTGACATGCACAAAGCAAGGTGTTGGGGAAGCTGCGGGGGTGGACTGGAAGGGAGTAAGTGTGTTGCCGAGTCCACTGTGAGACTTGCAGGCCAAATGTGTGGAAAGAGTTGGGAGATCTATTCAAAGTATGGTGGTGACAGACAGGGACATTTGAGAGACATGCAAGAGAAGAGCGGAAAGGAGGACATTGAATTGGAAGTCGCAAGAGAGAGGTGGCCAAGAAGAACTGCAGACAGCCCAGTGTGTGACCTGGATGTCTGGCAGGATGGAGGTGCAGTGGGTGGACACATGGCAAGTGGGGACAGGGTCTGCATGGCATCACTTGAGCCCCTCTTCATCATCCCTTTGGTCTTGCCTCTGATTCCAGCCCTAGCAGTGGTGAGGAGATGAACACTGACCTTGATCAGCATCGGGCCGGTGATAGCTCATCTCAAGAGAGCACCGCCCATCCCTAGCTTGTCACATGTATGCCTGCAGAAGCCATATTGTAATTCATGCCTGGGCACCTCTGAAGTTTATGAGGGCTGACATCTCATGGACCAACCCTCAACCACTGGGAGATGGGAGCTGCTGGATAAATGACTCTGTCTTCTGTCCCTTGGCAGATGATGCAGAGATATTGTATTGTCTTCTCATGATGTCCTGGTGATGGGATGGGGAGCTTGATACCACATGACAGTGTGTGTCGCATTGATGGTACTGGCTTTTCCTCCTTCCCCGTTGGCCCTTCACAGCACCTCACTGGCATCCGTGGTTGACTTCCCCAAATAAACTGCCTGCACATAGTGCTTTTCTAAGGCTGCATTTTGGGAGGGGGAAAGAGGCCACACCAGCACAGATCTCTATTGGTGGGAGATCATGTATGTGGCTGGTTTGAGGAAGTCAGAGTTTGATATTATCCTGACATCGCTACACATGCTGGGTCTAAGATGTGCAACAGGGGTGTGGACTGAACGTCACACATCCCAAAATGAGAGCTGTTGCCAGAAACAGGTGGTGCATTTCCTCAGAGAGTATGAGGAAGACAAGAACAGAGAGTGCTAAAAATTGAGTCGTGGAGGAAAGGCTGCTGGGATTGATTCACCCCAGCATGCATTTTCTGTGTGTCTACCATGTGCCAGGGATTTTGCAGTCTACAGGGATTTTGTTTTTGACCTCATGGAGCTTATAGTCTGGAGGAAGAGGCCCATGCGTGGCGTGACGGAGGACAGGATCCCTAGCCTCCCCAAAGATCAAAATCTCCTCCCGAAAGAAATCTTCCCTGACTCCTTACAACCAGCAATGGCCTCCCCGTCCCCTGAAATCCAGCTGCACTCCACATTTAGCCCTATCTTGGCACTTGTATTAGTCTGTTTTCACACTGCTATAAAGACTGGGTAATTTATAAAGAAAAGAGGCTTAACTGACTCACAGTTCAGCATGACTGGGGAGGCCTCAGGAAGCTTACAGTCACAGCGGACAGCAAAGGGAAGGCAAGGCATCTTCTTCACAAGGCGGCAGGAAGGAGAAGTACCAAGAGAAGCAGGAAGAGCTGCTTGTAAAACCATCAGCTTTCGTGAGAACTCACTCACCATCATGAGAACGCTTGGGGGAAACTGCCCCATGATCCAACTACGTCCACCTGGTCTCTCCCTTAACACGTGGGGATGATGTGGATTACAATTGAAGATGAGATTTGGGTGGGGGCACAAAGCCAAACCATACCCGGATCTTTCACATATTGCTATCTGCTGTTCGCTTTCTTTTCTGCAGGGCTCATCTTATTTATCCAAGTAGATGGCCAGCTCCTTGGTTCCTGCGTCAGGTCTCACGGGTTTGTCCTTCACTGGTTCTCCCTGTCATCGTCCTACCCTACCATGTGCTCTAGCACATGAGCACTTCATGGATCTTTGCAAGATCTATTGACAAATGCACCAGCAGGGAGAAAGAGAAAAAAAAAAAAAACCACAGAGAATGAGGAGGGAACCAGGCCAGGAGAGATACACCATAATAGCTGGGGTTGGGGAAGGCTCGGAGAGGGAGCGTGTCAGGTGCCTCCCACGTAAAGAGGATGCATTTGCAGAAGAGGTAACAGGTCTAGGTCCACAAATCCCCATGGCCCCACGTGAAGTTTCTTTCCTTTCTCTAGCTTATATCAGCCCCATGCCTGTGGTTTAGCACCCCGTATGTGCTGGTGACTCCCACCCTAACACTCTAGTCACAGCACATTCCAAAACTTCAGATCAACATGAGCAACCACTTCTTGGGCAACTACACCTGGACATTTCATAGGGACTTCATATTTCACCTCCTCCAGGAAGTCTTCCAAGATTCCCCACTTCCCAATAGAGTTATTCATGCTTTACCTTTATGTTGCACACCTCACAGCACCTTGTTTGCTGTATGTCTGCCTCCATAGCCAACTGTGAGCTTCTCAAGGGCAGGAGTGTTTTAACCACTGTGTAGCTCCCACACACAGCCAAGATTCATTAAAGCATTATTGAACAAAACCATGAATGTGAAGTGTTGTAGTGAATGGGCAAAGAAATAGAACATTAATCTGAGCGGTCAACTAAGTTGGCCATTGTTTTACCTAAAGCATAGAGCTATGCAGATGTAAATGAAAAGTAAAAAGGGTCATTGAACAGGAAGGAACATGAGAGGAGGGGGACCACTTGGGAATGTCATCCAGCAGTTCAAAGTGATCCCATATGCAGCAGTTGGAGTGGAGGTTTTATCTCCGTACGCTGGCGGGAAACGATGCATCCTCTCCCTTCATGACATGAAATTCCATTTCAGCTCAGCCTCACGTGGCTCCTCCGCCTGCAGCCCTTCCCTGCTTCCTCTCTTCCTGGCACTGCACAAGCAGATGGGGGTCTTGAGCACCGCCGCAGCCCTCGGAGGTGATTAGAGCAACTCCTACTCCTTCTCTCATTTTAGCAAGGATGGTCTCAAGGTCTCAGTGTTGCTGAGCCAGAACTGGACGTGTCATTTCCATCTAATGAAATATTTCCCTCCCTTGGAGTGTGCTGGCTTCCAAATCACCAGCAAGCTGATTGGACCCATTTGGCTTTGCTACGTCCAATGAAAACAGGCCTGGGGACCCCACAAATCTCCTTTGGAGAATGTTCCAAGTCCCAGTCCAACCCTTCACTTTCTGATTCCTGGGTCAGTGCTTATGGACCTTGGTGATAAGCAGCTTAACCCTCTAATCTACATTACTTGAAATCCATTATGTTCTTGTTCCAGTGAGATAATACGCGTATGAAGTGCCGGGGGCCTGCCTGCCAACGCAGGGTGATGAAATCTGTGAATCCAAACGAATATCACATGACTATTTTGAAGATTGTCTTAAAAATAAAAAAGAATCCCAGAGTGAGCCCACTTTATGGAATTGCTGACAGGCAGCTACAAAACTAACAGGCCTGCTGTTTCTTTGCTTTCAGTAATTTGTAATCGGCCTCCCTTACATGGGATCAAACGAGCATTCAGGTGTAGCCGACAATAAATAACCATGTGAGTGCCACTTTTACCTTTTCAGCATTGTGTAGACAGCCTCGCTCAAAAACAGTCACCCATGAAATCAAATATACCTGCTAGTCTGATCCCATGGACCTAAGCGAAGGGGTGTGCCGGGTGATGTGAGCAGCGTAGAAACAAGCCCGGAAGAGGTCAGCTCCAGGGAGGTCTGGCAGTCTCCGTGGTGACATCTCAAATGACACTGGGGTCAGGGAAGGTCACACTTAAGCACAACAAAGCGGGACTGCCAAGGTCCCCAGGAGCAGGTCAAAGGGAACCCACTGTGCAGGGAAGACCTGCCAGGTACAGTCCAGGAAGAACAGCAGCCAAGTCAGCTACAGCCCCTGCCCCTTTTCCGCCCCTTTCCATGGGAATCTGTGTTTGTTTGGGAATTTGTTTCCTCCTAACTCCTCAGCTCTGGCCTACCTGCTCAAAAGATCCCAGCGCATAAATGCAGACATGGCGCGTATCCATAATTCTATTGGGAAGTGGCTTGGCTGTTCCATTGGTGGCTTCCCAGGAGCTCCCAAGGCCTCTGTAGCAGCCGCGTCCACAGCTGTGTCTGCATTGGGCAGGACCACACCAGCATTGTGAAAGGGGCTGGTTTTTCAATCTGTGGCACCTTGCTGAGTATATCAGTTAGTGCTTATGCCTCAGAAGGCATCTTGCATTTACCTGTATTATTTTATTTAATATTGGCAACTCCACAAGCTTGGTATGATCGTCCCCACTTTACAGATAGGGAAACTGAATTCACAGATGTTAAGAAACTTGCCCAAAGTTACCCAGGCATATGTGGCAGAGCTGGGCTCACACTCAGGTGCGTCTTAACCCAAAGCCTCTGTTGCCTCCACAGCAGGTGATACTGCTCTGCATTTCTGGGGCTGATCACCCCATTCTTCCTAAATTCACAGGCAGCTCTTCTGAGGAAGTCGCCCAAGTTCCAGGCTTTCTCAGAACTCTGAATGTCTCTGATGTCGTGTAGGAAATTGAGGCAAGGAAGTTTACAAGATAACATAGCGGCTTGATGTCATCAACTTAGCTATTCGTCTTAAAATCCCAAAACAGTGATTTGATGGGTACAGTTCCAATGATGACTAGGTAGCCAGCAGTTATCTTCTTAATGAATTGATGGGGTTACCTGATTAGCGGCCACTGAAAATAGTTAAGCCACTTGTTTTTTGTTTTGTTTTTTTTAGAGACAAGATCTCACGGTCACCCTGGCTGGAGTGCAGTGGTGTTATCATGGTTCACTGCAGCCTCGAACTCCCAGGCTCAAGCGATCCTCCCACCTCAGCCTCCCGACTAGCTGGGACTGCAGGCAGGCACCACCATGCCTGGCTAACTCATTGTATTTTTCTTTCTTTTCTTTTTTCCTTTTTTTGTAGAGACAGGGTCTCACTATATTGCCCAAGTTGGTCTCAAACTCCTGGGGTTAAGTGATCTGTCTGCCTGCCTCAGCCCTCTTAAAGTGCTGGGATAACAGGCATGAGCCACTGTGCCCAGACAAGCCAGTTGTTAAGTTATTGGAAGATGTAATGAAGTATTAATTTCTATAAGGCATACTGTTGAAAGGAAAATGCAACCCAGGTTAACGCTGCTTCCGCTGTGCCCTCTGAAAGGCACTGGGAAGGGCCCTGCACACTGCCCCTGCCTCATCCCCCTTCTCCTGCCCCCATCTCTTGCTCTATGGACCCAAGATGTTTAGGGGTGCCCACACACCTCCTGGCACTACAGACCATACTGCCTCTGCTGCCCTCTTCTGCCTCCTTGACACACCCTTCCTCTGGGCCTGCCCAGAAGATACTCACCCTTCAGTGCTCAGCCTGTGCTCCTTCTCCAGGTAGCTCCCCTGACACCCGGGCTCTTCTGTGTTCCCATAGTCACCCCTCCCCACTGGGCACACCACCGTCCCTGCACATACCACAAGTATGAGTTCCCTGTCAGTGCTATCACAAACCACCACATGTTTAGAGGCTTAAAACATGCACATTTATTATTTTACAGTTCTGTAGACTAGAGTCCAAAATAAGTGTCACTGGGCAAAATCAAGGCATCCACCGGGCAGTGTTCCTCCCGGATGGCTCTAGGGGGAATCCATTTCCTTGCCTTTTTCAGCTTTTGGAGGCTGCCATCATTCCTTGGCTCATGGCCCCTTCCTCCATCTGCACAGCCAGCAATGGCTGGTCCAGTCCTTCTCACATGGAATCACTCCGATGCCTGCCTCTGCTACTGTGTCTTCTTTAACTCACTCCCTTGCCTCCCACTCATAAAAACCCTTATGAGCGCATTGGGCCCACCTGGATAGTCCAGGCTCAGCTCCCCCATCTCAAGGTCCTTGATTTATCACATGTGCACTGTGGCTTTGTCATGTAGGGTAACATAGTCACAGGTTCTGAGGATTAGGACATGGCTGTCTGGTGGGCTACGATTCTGTTGACCACACCATGTGCATCCAGATTTCTTCATCCTCATGAGTAGTGCTTACTGGAACATGAGCTCCTTGAGGTAGAGCTTGTGTCCTGCTCACCTTTGCAACCCTCTCACCTGCCGCTGGATCTCACACAGAGTGGAAGCATCAGAGATTTCAGATAAACTGAGTTCAGCTGTCTCGCCCACTCCCCTAAATTGCATTTCTACTATCGATGCTGAAGTCCTAATGCTTCACTTCAAAGAGTAGAGCAGAGCAGAGAGCTTTAGACACTGCCTGGCAAGGGCGTGGCTGCACTCACCCTGCACACATCCATCTTCAGATGACCACTTCTGCCCCAGGGTGATGCATATTTGAATGGGAACTCCTGGGGACCAGAACCTTCGAGGCTCAGAGGAGAGAGTTTAAAGGTGAAATGGCAGGTCGCAAGACCGACATTCTCAGGCACTGCCTCCCCCCACTGTCTGCTTGAGCTAGGCGGGAGCCTGGGCTAACCTACTGTCACCTGAGCAGGACCCAGACTGGCAATTTTATTTTCTAATATTTATGCCAATGCCTGGTTGTCTCCTGATTCGTAAGACAGACAGACCAAGCCATCTGAGGACAGAGAGGCAGGGTGGGGCTCAGCGGCCAGATCTGGGGATCTGGGGCACCCGGACAAACTGCCCTTGCCGGCAGTATCCCCTCCGCTGGTGTCCCTGAGCTCCGTCGTGGCTCAGGCTTCCATGTGCTACTCCAAACCACATCCTCTCCAGCCAGCCTGACTTTCAGGCTCCCCCGTGGGCAGGGTGGGCGCGGCCATGCCCTCCCCAGGCAGCGTCTAAAGTCTCTGCTCTTCGGTGCCCTTTGGTCTGTCTCTGGGTTGGAGCCAGCCACTTTGAACCTCAACAAAGGCAGGCTAAAAAAAAAAAAAAAAAAAAAAAAAAAAAAAAAAAAAAAAAAAACCCATGCTCCATGCTCAGAGAGAATGAGATTTTAGACCTGTAATTGAAAAATGCCTAGGGGAAGAGTACCTAAATGGAACCACCAATAACACAGGAAATTGATTCTCTGCAGTTTTACAGGCCAGCTGGGACGGCTGATGACAGGCTTCTCCAAGCCAAACCCAGCAGTGCAGGCACCGAGACCTTCTCTCCCCCGCCCCCTTACTCTCTCTCCTATTTCCTCTTTCCCTCTTCTCCCTCTCTCTCCTCTTCCCTCTCTCTCCCTCTTCCTCCTTTTTCTCCCTCCTCTACAGACAGTCTTTCTTTCTCTCCTCCCTTTCTCTCCCCCTCTGTTCTTTCTGCTGTCTCGTCTCTGTCTCCCTCTCGTCTCTCTCTCCCACCTGCTCCTGTTTCCTCAATCGCCCCTACCCTCTGGGGCTGGCTTAGCTCTCTGTGAGGCTCCCAGAGCTGGATGCGCCCCTCTCCTAGAAAGAGAAGCTCACAGGCAAACCTGAGCCTATAATTAGATGTCTTCCAGGCCCCCCTTTCGGCAAAGTTGCGTCCCCTCCCGCTGGCCCTCTTCAGATTTCAGACCATCTTCAGACCACGCAAGGAGCCTTCAAAGCCTCAAGTTGCAGCTTCTCCGAGCTGCTCAGAGTTGCTCTGAAGGAAAGGAGACAACACCAGCCTCAAACCGCTGGCCGCTCTGCCGGGCTCAGTTCAACACAAGTGCAGGCCTTTGAAGTCCGATCCGACCCGGCTGGAGTCTGGATGCAGGGGGCAGTTGCTGAGCCTCCCTCATCTGAGCTAGATCAGGGGTCGGCAGGCTTTTCCTATCAAGGGCCATAGAGTATATATGTTTGGCCATAAGGTCTCAGTGGCCACTACTCAGCTCATCTGCTGCAGCGAAAAGCAGCCAAAGTCAATAGGTAAACAAAAGAGCATAGCTGGGTTCCCCAAAAACTTCATTCACAAAATCAAGCAGCAGCAGGTTTTGGTCCAGAGTGGCAGCCTGCTGACCCTCATTCTGATTTGTAAGGTGAGGACCATGAGGGTGCCTATCATACAGGAATGTTGAGAAAATCTAAAACACAGCCAAAGGGTGCTGAAAGCACAGCAGTCAAGCCTTGGTCCGGGGTCCGTCTTGTCCTGCTGAATTTGGCGTGGAGAAGGCTTGTCATCAGCTGTTCTGGCTGACCTGTAAAACTGCAGAGAATCAATTTCCTGTGTTGGTGGTGGTTCCATTTAGGTACTCTCCTGCTGTAGAACACGGGATTTGCCTTTGACCTCTCCAGGCTGCTGTGTATGGATAACGGGGCAGTGAAATTGAATTCATGTTGACACCTACATACTTTTGCACACCTGGCCCTGGCGGTGGACACCCAGAGGCTGGAGCAAGAGGAGAGGTCCCGTTGGTCCTATCCCTAGATATTTCTAGACTCTGCCTTTCTGTTCCGTAACTTTCTGTCTTCCTGGTCACCATCGCATTTCCCGTCTGCATCACGGATTCCGCCTCCCATCCTACCTGCTTCAGTCTCTCCTCTCCAGGCTGCTGGGCTGTTCTTTCCACAATGCAAGTCAGGTGTCAGCCCCTGTCTCAGATACTCAATGGCTTCTGCAAACTTCCACAAAGCCCTTCCAATAAGAGGTTTATAGGCTTCTTTAGCTCATCAGCCCTTTACTAGAGGCATACTGGGCTGGAAGGGTGAACATGGAAACACCAGCTGATTATCTCTGTGGGGGATTTGGTGAAGACAAAGGGGGAGGAGGACTACACACACTTCTTATTTTATATGCATCTGTATTTCCTGAATGTGTAAATCATGTATTCATTTTCTATTGCAGTGTACCAATTACCACTCAACTGAGCAGCTTAAAACAATAAACGTTTTTTCCTCATTGTTTCTGTGCACAGGGAATCCCAGAGCAGCTTGGGGCTGGGAGGCTCTGGCTCGAGGCTGCCCTGGAGATGTTGGCTGGAACTACAGTCATTTGAAGACGTGAATGGGTGGATGATCCACTCCTGAGATCACTCGAGGCAGTTGGCAGGCACCTCAGTTTCTTGCTGGCTGTTTGCTGGAGGCCTCAGCTCCTTGGCACATGGATCTCTCCATAGGGATGCTTAAGTATCTTCACAATATGGCAGCTGGCTTCCCCTAGAATAAAGGATCCAAGAGAGAGCAAGAAACAAGCCATGATGGCTCGTATAACACAGCCTTGGAAGTCACACGTCATCACTTCTGCCACATTCTGTTCAGCAGAAGAGAGTCATGAAGTCCAACCCACGTTCAAGAGGAGTGGGATTGACCTTCACCTCTGGAAGGGAAGAGTGTTCAAGAATTCATGGGTGTATTTTAAAAGGACAACACAGTCATGTATTAATGTTCCCTCTTGCCCTGATAAGATCTCAAACAAGACTGCAATCTCCCCTGAGCTTCAGTTTTTAGTCTGTAAAAGGAGAATGACGATACCTGATTCCTAGGAACTTTAGAGATGAGCTTAAATCATGCCTGGGATGGGTGCTTAATGAAACACACTTGGCTGTTATTTTGCGGTGCAGAGAAGGTCCCTGTCAGCCTCCTCTCCCTGCACCATCCCGGCCGCCTTGTGCTCCAGCCCCACGAAATGGCTGAGGTCTCCTTCCTGCTTTGTGTCCCCTCAGACGCAGTGTTTCTGTGCTCTTCACACATCCTGCTGCCTCTGCCTGCAAGGCCCTGCCCACTTTTATAATCGTTCCTACTGTTATTAATAATTATAAGTATCATTCTGTATACAGCCCCCACCAAAGAGTTTGTTGCTGTTGTTGTTTGAGCCGGAGTCTTGCCTTGTTCCCCAGGCTGGAGTGCAGTGGCACAACCTCGGCTCACTGCAACCTCCACCTCCTGGGTTCAAGCGATGCTCCTGCCTCAGTTTCCCGAGTAGTTGGGACTGCAGACACATGCCACCACGCCCGGCTAATTGTTGTATTTTAGTAGATACAGGGTTTTGCCATGTTGGCCAGGCTCATCTTGAACCCCTGACCTCAGGTGATGCACCTGCCTTGGCCTCCCCAAGTGCTGGGATTGCGGGCGTCAGCTACTGTGCTTGGCACCAAAAACTTTAAATACCAAAAGAACTTACATTTCAAATAGTCTTAGTACAGAAAATCAAACCAAAACAGGAGAACACGTCTTGTTTCCAGTTCCCTGCAGAGATAATTTTCATTATCAGTTGAGAAGTGTACCAGTGAGGCGAGCTGTCAGCTCCAGCAGAGCCAGGCACCCATGCGCAAGCCCCTTCCCTGAAGAACGGCAGGAGGGCGGATCTCACCAGATCATTTGGCTGATTAGACCTATTAGCATATGCATATGTTAAAAGATGCTGCCTCTGTCTTGCTGTTCACCGTGTCTGAGGCTGTAGAGGTGTGTCAGCAAGTCCTCTGGGTAAAACCAGCTGGCTCCTGGGCCATCTTGTAAAAGGCAAGGAAAAGGAAAAAGCCCCTAATTCTTATAAATAGAAGTCTACAGAATCCCTGGCAGTGTCTGTGTGTGATTTAAAAAGAGTAGAGGCACTATAAGGTTTATCTATAAGCCAAGTTCATGCAGCTCACGGCCTGCAGACCACATGCAGCCTGGGATGGCTTTGAATACAGCCAAATTTACAAACACAAATTTGTAAACTTTCTCAAAACATTATGAGTTTTTTTGCAATTTTTTTTTTTTTTTTTTTTTTTTGCTCATCAGCTATTGTTAATGTTAGTGTATTTTATGTCTGGTTCAAGACAATTCTTCTTCCAGTATGGCCCAGGGAAGTCAAAAGATTGGACACCCCTACTAAAGTATCCAACAAGAAAATAAATACGAGAATCCTGTTGTTAAGAACAAATAGTTTCTCTTCAAAGGGTTTTGGTTTCTGGTTCTTTGTTCTATTCTGTAAAGTAATCTTACCCATCCATCTATCAGCCCTTCCTGTCTCTGCAGTGACCAAACATGCATACAAATTTCATATCACCTATGTAACCATCCTTCCCATCAAAAGCCCACCCTTATCCCCTTGATGATGTCAACAGTAGCCAGTTGGAATTAGCCTAGATTGTGTGGTCTGACCCCAGCCCACAGAGGGAGGACACAGGAATAGGGTCTGCATTAGGGATAAAAACTCCTGCTCTCCTTTGTTCTGTGTGCACTCCCTTGCCTCTGCCTTGCACACAGGAGACGCCCTTCTATAGAAGTAAACTGCCTTGCTGGGAAAGCTTTTGCTGAAGTGTTGGTTCCACTTTGCAGCACCAAGTACCTTTATCTCCAACAATCCCAACTTGGAACTCATCCTATATCACAACGTTATCATTTCAACAGGGTTTAGCATTTTTTCATTAAGTCTCTCTCTTCCAGATTAGTGGAGTTAAAGGGGCAGGCATGAGAGACCCTTTCATTTAGACTGAATTCCTTTGACTTGATTGCATAATTAATTTCTATGACAGTTTCATATCATTTTTCATTTTAAACAATATGTATTTTGGCCTAAAGATTCATTTTCCACATTTGAATTTGTGTGGCAGTTTCCTTTCTTATTATTTCTCTGTTGGGCTCTAGTAATAAAAATCTACTCATAATTGTACCATAGAGGAGCAGCCCTTCCAGAAAGTTCCCTGTGGACACCTTGGTCTAGATAGAGCACCGGGGCTCAGGGACCCTCACCCTACCCCTCACATAAGCAACAGGGGGCAGCTCTTCACACATCAGGCCCATAGGTAGAAATGTTATGAGAAAACACAGTGGCCACAGCAGGTTTCTGTCTCTGCAGGTTGCTCCCTTCTACCTTGGAGGATGAAAGGTCATCTCACTGCCAGCAACAGCTTCATTACAGTGTGTGCCATGAACACTGGGACTCATCAGCAGAGGGGTTTCTTGTGGCTCTCTTTGCATGGAATCTCACCCATTTCTTTAGGGATTGGACAGAGTCAAGAGAAAACCAATAATCATATCATTGCCCAGCTGCCATTGCAACAAATTTCCTGGGTAACAAAGATGTTTTCTGCCCAGGCCCATGGAAGGGGCAGAGCTCGAATGGCATTGGGAAGCCCTGTGCTGGAAGCTGCCAGTGGATCTGTGAAGGGTATTACCTGGGGGAGGCTGGAAGGCGGGTGTTTTGCCAGCCACCAGAATCTTACAGCTACACTCTTCCATTGAAGCACTGACCCTACAGAGCCAGTGGTGTTCCCTGTGGGACCCTCCTACCAGGACCCTCATGGGTCACCCAGATCACTCTAGGGATCTGAGTTAGGGGCTAAGAGGGTGCCTGCCTGACAACTGGTGGCTACTCTGCCCCTGGGGTAGACAGGTGTGCATGGAGAGTGTGGAGCCTGTTTCAAACCCAAGTGAGCTGCAAACCCCAGGAGCCACAGAGCCATCTCCATGTGCTGGATGCTTTCTGTCTCTGCCAGGTATTGCTGTAAGCCCCATGAAAGCCTTGTCATCTCTGACTATATATTATCTCTCAGTTTCATTGAAAACATATCACTCTGTGTTGGGCAAAGCCAAGGTACCCAAAAGGCTTCACCTTGAATGTTAGCTCTGATCTAATGGCGATGTGAGACAGAGCTCTGGGTCAGTTATCGATGTCTCCCATGAGCAGAGGAGGAGGTGGTGGTGACATGCTTTCTACGTCTTCCTGCACTGGCCAGAATCCTTGAGGCAGTGCACACCCAGAGTTATGAACTACACCCTGACCATCCTACAGTGAGAAGAGAGGCAGAATGTTATCTGAGAGATTGTAATATCTTGGAGTGGTTCTGCAGGGTGGCCCTTAAAAATCCTTCAGGCAGCAGGCATCTGTTCACACCAGGTCTTTGAGAAATGGTGCCAGCATGATATGGATGAATGGATAAGTGGTCCACAGGCTAGTAATTAAAACTGAGGGGCAGGTTTCTACAAAAAGAAGTGGAGCTCTTGCTAGGGATCTTGTGCATAAGGCCAAGATTTTGGACCAAACAAGAGAACAGAAATGAAGTCAGCGTCAGCTTTCCAGTGCTGGAAACAGGCAGTGAACACAGTCTCAGGGTCTCCACACGGCCATAGCCAAGTCTCAGGGGCTGAGCTCAAAGGCTTTTTTTTAGACGGTGTCTCGTTCTGTCACCAGGCTGGAGTGCAGTGGCGCAATCTTGGCTCACCGAAAACTCAGCCTCCCAGGTTCAAATGATTCTCCTGCCTCAGCCTCTCAAATAGCTGGGACTACAGGCACACACCACCATGCCCAGCTTATTTTGTATTTTTAGTAGAGACGGGGTTTCAACATGTTGGCCGGGATGGTCCCGATCTCTTGACTTCACGATCCACCCACCTTGGCCTCCCAAAGTGCTGGGATTACAGGCGTGAGCCACCGCACCTGGCTGAACTTGAAGGTTTTTAACAACACTCTGTAATTGGCATGCCATAGATTCTTGGGGTTCGACAGAACCTCTCAGGTGATCAAGTTCCCCTACTGTCTTATACTTCCTGCTGCAGCCCCAATCTTAGGAGCTAGGACAGACTGATGTCAGAGGCATAGCCGTGGCTGTGGGCCGCATGGAAAAACATCTGCCTCCTGCTCTTCAGGGCTCTCATCCATCACAGCCAGATCAGAACAGCAGCCTCTGTTATCCTCTGTGCAGCCTTCATCCAACCAGTCATCCTGGCCTCTGCAGGACTCTACAGAGGGGGCCATGGCAGCAGGGGTCCCAGCCCTCCTCTGGGAGGTCCCCCAACCCCAAAACTCCATTCATTTTCACGCTGGCTTCACTCAAGCCTACAATCACCAAGAACTGCCCAAGGGACGTCGTGGGTTGGCAGGGCCTGTACTCAAATATTGAGAATCCCAAATTTCAAATCTGCAAAGAGCATCCTATAGTCATGCATTCTTTGCACCATTATTAAAACCAGCAAGTTATTTCCTTTTTTCCCAAGCTCTCGCTGAAACAAATCATCATCTGAGGCAGTCATGGGGGCTGCCCTGCCCGGCTTTTTCTCAGGGACGTTGCAGGGGATAGGAAGGGAGCTGCCAAGCCCACGTATACTAAGAGCATTGCATGGTTGGCAGCGGAGTGCACATGTGAATGATTAAAATTCTTCTCCCCAGCAGACGTGACTCCATGGTGGCTACCTCTCAGGATCAGACAATCCTGGGTCAGATGCGTCACTCAGTTTCTGCTTTCCTGGTCTGTCACTCATTTCCCAGACACCGTGCTCTGGCCTGATGACTGACTCCGTGAAGCCGGTGGCTGTCCTTTGCAACATGGGGATGGCAGTGGACCCCTTCATGAGCAGTTAACGCTGTGTCCTCTTGTGCTTCTGGGTGCTGGGTTCCCAAAACCTGCCCCAGGGTTCTCAAGGATTGTAGGTGATGCTTGGCCTAACTTCGTGACCAATTCCTCTTCTACCTGGGTTTTGTGGAGGGGAAACCTGCACTTAAGCAGGGATCTGCCTGCACTAGAGAAGGTCCTTAAAGTACTGGTAGGATTAGCTCACACTGAAGGAAGAAAAATGAGAGTCATACTAAATGTGCTCAAGGTCAAGGGTGGTGCTATCTTGTTTCCAAATTTACTGTTACAGACAACTTGCTACCGGCTAAGAGGATTGCAAGGCCTGAATATTTCAGGTTCCAGCATTAACCACACATTGTTTCTTAAGCAATCAAGCCAAAGACAGGTCCCGCTTCTCTGGGCAAGTCTGAAGGGAGCTTCTGTAGTCACATAGAGGAGAAATACCAAAGGGTCTGGCCCTGCAACAGGGGACAGGGATGGGCCTGGAAGACTCTAGAGAAGGACAGCACCCTGCTGGTACACAAAGATGCTGCTGTGACACACTAAGTCCAGGCTTTTCGGATGGGCCCTAAGACTCAGCTCTGCACCTCTGACCCCGCTTTGGAGTAGAACATGGCAGATCTCAGGACCTTGGTCAAACTGTGGTCCAGATGGAGCCCCAGCCCTGCATCTGATCTAGCCATGCTCCTCAAGAAAGGAAATGATGGGCTGTGTGATACCGATCTTAGGTGTCAACATGACCTACCTCAGGGATGTTCACATAGCTGGTAAAAAATTATTTCATAGTGTGTCTGTGAGCATGTTCATGTCAGTAGACTATATAAAGCAGATCAGCCTCACTGATGTGGGTGGAAATCATGCAGCTATTGAGGGGCCCATAGAACAAAAAGGCACAGCTCTTTTCATGAGCTGGGAATATATATTCTCCTGCTCTTAGACATTGGAGTCCCTGGTTCTTGGGCCTTCAGACTCTAAGATGAACCCTCAGGTTCTAAGGCATGTGATCTTAGACTGAAGTATGCCCTCAGCTTTCCTGCTTCTCGAGCTTACAGGTCTTAGGTGTATTAGTCCGTTTTCACTGTGCTGATAATGTCATACCCAAGTCTGGGAAGAAAAAGAGGTTTAATTGGACTTACAGTTCTACATGGCTGGGGAGGCCTCAGAATCATGGCAGGAGGTGAAAGGCACTTCTTACATGGTGGTGGAAAGAGAAAAATAAGGAAGATTAAAAAGTGGAAACCCCTGATAAAATCATCAGATATTGTGAGACCCACCCAATGCCAGCATGGGGGAAACTGTCCCTATAATTCAAATTATCTCCCATGGGGTACCTTCCACAACACGTGGGAATTATGGGAATACAAATCAAGATGAGATTTGAGTGGGGACACAGAGCCAAACCATATCATTCCACCCCTGACTCCTCCAAATCTCATGTCCTCACATTTCAAAACTAATCATGCCTTCCCAACAGTTCCCCAAAGCCTTAACTCATTTCAGCATTAACCCAAAGGTCCACAGTCCAAAGTCTCATCTGAGACAAGGAAAGTCCCTTGCGCCTATGAGCATGTAAAATCAAAAACAAGCTAGTTTCTTCCTAGATACAATGGGGGCACAGGCATTGGGTAAATACATTCCAAATGGGAGAAATTGGCCAAAACAAAGGGGTTATAGGGACCATGCAATTTCAAAATCCATCAGGGCAGTCAAATTTTAAAGATCCAAAATGATCTCCTTTGACTCCATGTCTCACATTCAGGTCACGCTGATGCAAGAGTGGTTCCCATGGTCTTAGGCAGCTCTGCCTCTGTCTTTGCAGCATGGAGTCCCTCTCCCAGCTGCTTTCATGGGCTGGCATTGAGTGTCTGTGGCTTTTCCAGGGAAAAAGTGCAAGCTGTCAGTGATCTACCATTCTGGGGTCTGGAGGATACTGGCACTCTTCTCATGGCTCCACTAGGCAGTGCCCCAGAAGGGACTCTGTGTGGGGCTCTGACCCCACATTTCCCTTTCACAAAGCCCCAGCAGAGGTTCCCCACGAGGGGCCCTGCCTCTATAGCGAACTTCTGCCTGGGCATCCAGGCACTTTCATACATCTTCTGAAATCTAGGAGGAGGTTCCCAAACCCCAATTCTTGAATTCTGTGCACTAGCAGGCTCAACACCACGTGGAAGCTGCCAAGGCTTGGGGCTTGCACCTTCTGAAGCCGCAGTCTGAGCTCTATTTTGACTCCTTTCAGCCATGCTGAAGCAGGTGGAAAACAAAGCACCAAGTCCCTAGGCTGCACACAGCATGAGGACCCTGGGCCTGGCCTATAAAACCATTTTCTCCAGGGGCTCTGGGCCTGTGACTGGAGGGACTGCAGTGAAGATCTTTGACATGCCCTGGAGATATTTTCCCTATTGTCCTGGGGATTAACATTCGGCTCCTTGTTACTTATGCAAATTTCTGCAGCCAGCTTGAATTTCTCCTCAGAAAATAGGTTACTGCTTTCTATCACATTGTTAAGCTGCAAATTTTTGGAAATTTTATGCTCTGCTTCCCTTATAAAACTGAATGCCTTTAACAGCACCCAAGTCACATCATGAATGCTTTGCTGTTTAGAAATTTCTTCCACCAGATACCCTAAATCATCTCTCTCAAGTTCAAAGTTCCATAAATCTCTACGGCAGGGGCAAAATGCCGCTAGCCTCTTTGCTAAAACGTAACAAGAGTCATCTTTGCTCCGCTTCCCAACAAGCTCCTCATTTCCATCTGAGACCACCTCAGCCCGAATTTCATTGCCCATATCACTATCAGCATTTTGGACAAAGCCATTCAACAAGTCTCTAGGAGGCTCTAAATTTTCCTGCATTTTCCTATCTTCTTCTGAGTTCCTCTAAACTGTTCTTACCTCTTCCTGTTACCCAGTTCCAAAGTCACTTCCACATTTTCCGGTATCTTTTCAGCAACCCCCCACTTTACTGGCACTAATTTACTGTCTTAGTCTGTTTTCATGCTGCTGATAAAGACATACCTGAGACTGGGGAGGCCTCCGAATCACGGTGGGAGGTAAAAGGCACATCTTACATGGTGGCAGCAAGAGAAAATGAGGAAGATGCAATAGCAGAAACCCCTGGTAAAACCATCAGATTCCACCACCACAAGAACAGTGTGGGGGAAACCACCCCCATGATTCAAATTATCTCCCACTGGGTCCCTCCCACAACACTTGGGAATTATGGGAGTACAATTCAAGATGAGATTTGGGTGGAGACACAGAGCCAAACCATTCCAGTGGGGCTTCTTGGCCTCCAAAAGCTCCAGAGCTGACTCCCATAATAAATCTCCTTGGACATCTCTGTCTATCCTATGGGTTCTGCTTCTCTGGAGAGCCCTGACTCATTCAGACAGGCAGTTGGTACCACTTTCTTTAACAGCCCGTCTCCTGTCGGCCTCTTCCCCCTTTTTATAAGTGCCTACTATTGATTGCAACATTTGGTGGGATCTCAACAGAATGTTAGGGAGAGTTAAAGATGTCTGAGTCCTATAACTAGCAAAGAAATACCCACAACTCCTGGGCGTGACCAGCCTTATCTCTGGGTGGCCTTGGCCCATCAGAAATTCCATAACCACCCTACCCCATGTTCTGCTCTTCATCACCTCTGTGGAGGCTTGGAACTCGACTTCTTCCCTAAGGCTTTGTCTGTGCCTGATGGATGAGACACCTCCCAATGTCATCTCCTGGGCATCCAAGGCCTCTGCAGGGTCATGCCTATGAGATGATGTGCCTGTCCCTAAGGCCAAGGCCACTCTATCTGTATTATGAATAACAGCAGCACTGCTAGCGTTTACTGTGTGCTTGCTACACCCCAAGCTGTGCTGTGACTTCACATGCCTTCACTCTTTCAGTCTTCACCACAGCGTTTGAGGTGGGTATTTGGCTGACTTCCATTCATCAGAGAAGGAACGGAAAGGGTTAATAATTACTACTCACCTCCTCTGTGCCCTTGACTTTGCTGAGTACCCTTAGTGCATTATCTCACTTTGCCCTCACAAGAGCTCTGTGAAATGGGTGCCCATTTCACAAATGGGAACACTGGAAGCTTGGAAGAGGGTAAGAAGCTTGCCGAGGGCAGAGTTTATAAGCATCAGAGCCAGAGGACTCGGCCTCAGGCAGTCTGGCTCTAGAGCATCCACTGTAGCTATCCCAAGACCCAGGTGGGCTTCTTGCTGCTGAAAGCACCCCAGGTCCTCATTCATACCTAGTGATTCTGCTCTACTGAGCCCTCAGAGGTGACCCTGGTGTCTTCCACAGAGGGTTCCATTTGGTGTAGCAGGAGATCAAGTCAATTTCCTGGGCTGCTAGGGCACCTGGTGGCAATGCAGTGACCCACTCCAAACCCCCCTGCGTGGGTGAGGGCTGGGATGCAGAGCCCATGAGACACGCACTCCTGCTTTTGGGGGTGCTTGGCTGACACGCCCCCAGAAAACCTTGGAAAATGAATGCACTCAAAATGTGGTGGTTGAGCTCAATCTGTAGAAGTTGCGTGGGGGGCACAGGGGTGCCAGAGTGGCACAAGAGAATGTTTACCTAATGACAACCATATGTCCTAAAAGAATGGGAATTGTTTTCCCTTTTTGCACAAGGACCCTGGAAACTGCTTCAGGAAATTAGCGTCAACCCCCGATTAAGTTAAGCAAAATGTGTCAGAAAGGCAGACGAAGTGAAAATGTGCCTTCCAGCATCATGTGGCTTCTGACATTCCTGGCCATTAACCATATTAAATCGACAAAGATACTGTATGAAGACAAAGGAGATTTTAGAGTATCTTGGATGAAATGAAATCCCTCAAAGATCAAATTGTTCACTTTTCATATAGCTCTTGAGGTAGACTTGAAATTCAATCTTGTACTGACGGCATTATCAGGAAGAAAAATTCATGTGGAGGAGAATATGCATTGTTTACTGGCATTTGGTCTTAATTTTAAAGACTGTGGTTAATTCTAGGAACACACTAGTCTCCCCCCTTATGGAAGCATTACACATAGACTTGTTTCCAGCACTATGTTCAACACTCACTAATAAGGACTGCAATTTGTGTCTGGAAAATCCCCCTACTCACGAAACCTTGACATTGAAATGAATAACAATGACCATATTGACTTCAGTGCCCCCATCACGGGACTGGCTGCTGCACACACTTCCAATTTCCTCAGCATTTCTTTGTCAATTGGCATCAGATAATGGGCACTTAAAGTGAAGCTATTTCCTGTCCATTTTCTTACCTCATTATTCTGATTAGTGTGGAATGACACCACTTGAACTTTACTTTATGATCAGAGACAGGGAAAACCCAGCAAGCTCTCGGCCTTCTTGTCCCCTTCCCTCCTTCCCAACTGTAGGCTCCATGCAGAGCCATTCCTGGGAATCTGTTTCTCAGGACAGGAAAAGACTTTATTACTGAAGAAAACAAAAGCAATTCTGAAGGGTTTGAGAGCTGTAACTCAAAGCACAGTGTTTAATAATGACATCAGAATCAAACCGTTCTGGGGCAACTAAGCATCATGACCTGGGATGGCAAGCATAAGCTTTTAAATCTCAAGTTTGAAAATGGAGTGACTTCTTTGTTTTTTGAAGGCTCTGAAGAAATCTGAGCAGGCATCTCTTCTGTGGGTATATCGTGTTTAATGGGCTTTCATTGGCACCAAATTAAGCTTTGAAGTGAGTGCTCCTTGCAATGTCTGAGGAAAGCTGATGCCTCCGTCGGCGCTTTTTATTTTTATTTTTCTCATCTTAGAGACGTGAGTTGATTTACGAAGTGCTGGCTGAGCTTCCTAACTGACAGCTTGTTGGAGATACTGCATTCCCTATAACTTGGAAGGTGCCCGCGTTGCCACTTCTGTGGAGTCTTCCCTGGACGCAGCTCTCCTTAGATGAAGGAGGACTCTTGTCTTTTCTGCAGAAATAGCCGTTCTGGAATCTGAGGATTTCACTTAGCTGTCATTTTCAGTCATCTCTGCTTGTGTGGTGTTGTGAAGCACATGCTCTCTTTTTGCTGCCTTAAACTTTTTTTGCTTATTGAGTTTCTCTGTTACCTCACTGAAATGAAGAATGGTATACACACATACTGGTACAGATTTATACAGGTAAGCTATCTATTGGCTAAGCTATCAAAATAGCCACAGCAAAAGAAAACAAGCCTTATTCTGTCTCCCAGATAAATGATAGAAAAAAGCTTACTGTCAAATAAAAATGGAATACATTCCAAGCTCCTTCAATATCCAGTTATGACAATTTTAGTAGACAGATTGTTAGATATTTTCTCTTTAAAAATGACTCAAAATCTGAAGATAGGTGATAGGTTCTGTTTTTGTAACAATCAGTATTTTGACTATGTTAACCATAAATATCACATTTCTCAACCTTCTTCCGCTATCCAAGTCATTAAAAGGGAACTTCTAAATTATAACATTCATGATAACACAAATTTTTCCTTCCTTCATCTGATTTGTGTCAATTCCAATGCCAAACTAATGCCAACGCAGGCATAGCTCCGTATGAAATATAGTGTCAGTCTTTGTCCTCCTCCTTTTCCAAGTCAATCTTTGACACTATATTTCACACGTAGCTATGCCTGACTTGGCATTAGTTCTGAAGAGCCTGGACGTTTTGTCTTAATATCCTTTAAAAGAAAATGATACCCCAAGGTAGATTCCCTGTCCACTGCCTCAGTAACTTATCTAGTCCTGAGGTCCCATTCAAGTCTCCTCGACGTTGCAAAGTCCTTCCCAAGCTCATCTTCCTGCCGTTGCATGCCCTTACTGCTGAGCCACCTTGTAGAGTCCCTGCGGGGGAACAGTGATTTACTGATTAGATTGCACAGTAAAATGGACGGTTGTCTTTATTCCCACGCAGTTAATATTTTTCTCACTTTGCAAGGGAAGAACCAAAGTGCAGTTAAAAAAAACAAAAACAAAAACAAAAACAGTGTCTTGTTCAAGCCCACACACCTGATAAGATTAGGCAGAACTAGAATCCATATCTTTGTGTCAATCTGGGCTCCTTCCAGCAGGCCACACATGGCCTTGGGCTACCATTTGAGTGTATATTTCACAGGGGCATATCTTGGTGCCATTTATGGTGGTGCTACTTTTCATACCTTCGAAGCCCTCCCAGAGCCCAGCTGAGTGCTGGGGATGCTAAGGCAAGTGTTACTCAGTGACTGTGGGAAGATGTGAGAAGAAGGTAGTAATTAATATAAGGACGTCATAGTCTCGCTAAGCAAGACAGGCACTGAAGGAAGACTCCCAAATGCTGGAGGTATCAAGGGAGGTAACACAGAGCCTCCATGCCTTCCCCAGTTTCCGCCATGAGAACGGTTGTCAGAAAGGTTTTCATGGGATTCTTAGACTTCTCTGGTTAAATATGCAAAAACTTTGAACTTTGGCTATTAGCAATTAATGTCTAAAGTACAACCTGAGTACCAGAAATCTATTTTTCAATGTGTGTCCCCTAAAGAGTGAGGAAACTGATTTATAATTGTCCAACAACATTCTTTTCTCCAAACAGAGAAGCCCTAAGTCCTCTACTTATTCAATGAGGAAACAGAGTTACCCCATTTGTCTTGTTTTCTAAACATTTGACCATTTTGTTAGCCTCTCTGTGAACTGGCTTTTTGACAGCACCTTTCAATTTTGGAGACTCAGCTGGAGATGGTTTTATAATAGTGGCCTGGCTGGGCGCGGTGGCTCACGCCTGTAATCCCAGCACTTTGGGTGGCCGAGGAGGGTGGATCACAAGGTCAAGAGATCGAGACCATCCTGGTCAACAGATCGAGACCATCCTGGTCAACAAGCTGAAACCTCGTCTCTACTAAAAATACAAAAATTAGCTGGGCATGATGGGGCGTGCCTGTAGTCCCAGCTACTCGGGAGGCTAAGGCAGGAGAATTGCTTGAACCCAGGAGGCGGAGGTTGCGGTCAGCCGAGATCATGCCATTGCACTCCAGTCTGGGCAACAACAGTGAAACTCTGTCTCAAAAAAAAAAAAAAAAATAGTGGCCCAATTTGCCAAATGCCACTTAAAATGGTCTTCATGTAAACGTGCGGTGACACTTTATTACCTCTTTCCATAACATGATTCCATTATGAATGCATAGTTTATTACTACATGTTTCTCAAGGATGGATGGATGTGACATTCTCCTCTCTTGACCCATATTTACTATTCTAGTGATTAATTATCTGTCTGTATCTCTATTGCACTACTTCCTGTTTGCAACAGAGCAACCACAGAACAGTCTGGAAAAAGTCATTTCTTTCTTCTTTTGATACTTATTTACATGCTGCTCCAGGGGAGTATGTGCACAGATTTGCTGCACAAAGTATGGTGAGCCTGGTGTCCTCAGGAGACTAACACCAGCTGTCAAAAGGGCTTATAATACCCTGGCGCTGGCATCAGCCACAGAGGGGGTGAAGGAAAGGGGAGCAGGCCTATTTCACTGACTCATCCTGCCTCCTTTTCCAAGTCACTTCCTGTCAGAGCAAGAACTTCCTGGTAGTTCCACGTAAGCAGAGCTCTTCCGGACATATACAGGGCGAGGTCAGCAATACACATCTTTCCTTTCATAGTTTCCAATTTACTCTCATTGTGAGCTGGCAAATTTAATATTGTGTGTCTTGGATGGTGGGAGCAAAAAAGCCTATTTAGCCTGAACAAAACCCAATCTTGTCCTGTTATGCTTTACCTATTTGTCTATTCATCCATCCATTCATTCATTCATTCACTCTGTCAACACACATGGTAAACTCCTGTGTAAAGTCTGACGCTTATGTCTAGGCCTGCAAATAACCCCATGTTAAGAAGTTCATCGTCAGCAGGTTTCTCAGAAAACTCTGCCAGTGCCTCCCATGACCCAAGCAGAGGAAGCAGGTGCATCTTGGACAGATTTTCACATATAATCTAGCATCTGACCTCATGCTGCCGGGACAGGAATATAGGTTAACTCCAGGAAGGCTGCAAGTTATAGCAGATTGAGCATGAACTCAGATCCAGCAAGTCAAGCCATGGCATTCAGTAGTTGAGTAAACTTGGGCACATTACCTAAACTTTTAAACTGTAAAGTGGAGCTAAAAATAAAACTCCTTCCAAAGGGTTGTTATGACAATTAAATGCAATGTTTTATATGAAGTACTTGGTATAACTACATGCAGGAAGGATTCACTCAAGTTTTGTGGCTCTTTTTATTGAAAGCAAACATTTCAAAAACAAAGCCCTTTACTATTTAATTTGAAGCAATATTCTGCACAAAATGACACTTTTATAATTAGTTGCTATGATTATTCACAAAGCTTTGAATAAGAACTAGTAGGAGAAACAGGAACACTTTCACACTGTTGGTGGGAGTGTAAATTAGTTAAGCCATTGTGAAAGACAATGTGGTGATTCCTCAAGGATTTAGAAATAGAAATTCCATTTAACCCAGCAATCCCATTACTGGGTATATACCCAAAGGATTATAAATCATTCTATTATAAAGACACATGCACATGTATGTTCATCGTGGCACTGTTTATGATAGAAAAGACTTGGAACCAACCCAAATGTCCATAAAAGATAGACTGGATAAAGAAAATGTGGCATAAATTACCATGGAATACTATGCAGCCATAAGAAAGGATGAGTTCATGTCTTTTGCAGGGACGTGTATGAATCTGGAAACCATCATTCTCAGCAAACTGACACAGAAGAGAAAATCAAACACCGCATGTTCTCACTTATAGGCAGGTGCTGAACAATGAGAACACACGGACAGAGGGAGGGGAGCATCACACACTGAGGTCAGCTGGGGGGAGCTATGGGAGGGACAGTGGGGATGGGAGGGAGGGGAGGGATAACAGGGGGAGAAATGCCAGATATAGATGGTGGGGGGATGGAGGCAGCAAACCACCTTGCCATGTGTGTGCCTATACAACCACCCTGCATGATCTGCACATGTACCCCAGAACCTAAAGTGCAATAAAAATACATAAATAAATAAATAAGTAAATAAATAAAATTAAACAAAAAAAGAACCAGTAGCTAAAATAGGCCAGTATTAACAAGACTGACTTGGTGATGCTAGAAGCTACAGAAGGTCTATCGTGAATTCCTACACTCTTGTCCATGTATGCTTTACCTATTTGTCTATTCATCCATCCTATGGCTTACTGAATCCAGTTAATCAGTAGAGGAGTTTTGCTGTTGTTACTGCTGCTGTTTTGCTTTTTAATAATGAAAGACTGAGGCAAAGGGCACAGATCAGCAAGGGCCACAACCATGCAGCAACTTCTTCCTGAATCCACATTTTGAAGACCTTGCCTGCTGCTCATACACTTATGCTGAAAACCACACAGGAAGTCAAGTCATTAAAGGAGCATGTGAACACAGTTGTGGAATTTTTTTTATCTTTTTCAAATAAGAATCTGGGCATGAAGAAGAAAACGCTGGACCAGTCATGCACCCTGAGCTTAGGTGAGACACATGGGACCTCTCACCTCCTCCTCACACAGGGTGGCTGGCCGTGGCCAGAGTGTCCATGAGCTTTTGGTACTTGCAGCTGTTGTTGGACCCTGGTGAAATCAGATCTAAGGCCCAGGGTAGTTCTGGGGAACAGGTGCCTGCACGGCCCGTATCAACTGCATTTTGTGAGGTCTGCGTAATCCCAGTGACTAGGTGGTCTAAATGATGGAATTACACTGGGGCCCTCTGAAATCAACTTGCTAATCCATGTGGGCACTAATCCTTTCCTCTCTCTTTCTTTCTCTCCTTCTTTCTTTCTTTCTTTCTTTCTTTCTTTCTTTCTTTCTTTCTTTCTTTCTTTCTCTTTCTTTCTCTCTTTCCTTCTCTTTCTTTCTTCTTTCTCTTTTTTTCTTTTCCTTCCTTCCTTCCCTTCCTTCTTTCCTTCCTCCTTCCCTTCTCTTTCTTCCTTCTTGTTTTCATTTATTTTCTTTTCTCTTTCACTCATTCCTTTTTTCCATCCATGCCCTGTGTCATTCAGAGAATATTCTTGAGCACCCGTTACACTTCCAGGGCTGTAAAGAGCAATTTTATAGATTCTCTCTGGCTAGAGCTAGGGAAAATACTATAGGATTCTAAAAACAGCTGTGTGTGTGTGTGTGTGTGTGTGTGTGTGTGTGTGTGTGTGTGTGTGTGTGTGTGTGTGTGTGTGTGTGTCTGTGTGTGTGTGTGTGTGTGTGTCTGTGTCTGTGTGGGTGTGTGTCTGTGTGTGTGTGTGTGTGTCTGTGTCTGTGTGTGTGTGTGTCTGTGTGTGTGTGTGTCTGTGTCTGTGTGTGTGTGTGTGTCTGTGTGTGTGTGTCTGTGTCTGTGTGTGTGTGTGTGTGTGTGTGTGTGTGTGTGTGTGTGTGTGTGTGTGTGTGTGTCTGTGTGTGTGTCTGTGTGTGTGTGTGTGTGTGTGTGTGTGTGTGTCTGTGTGTGTGTGTCTGTGTGTGTGTGTGTGTCTGTGTCTGTGTGGGT
>NW_022436950.1:3240122-3460624 GCF_009761245.1 Sapajus apella | reverse complement strand
AAAGGAAAGACATTTTTAGTTTGGTTCAGAGCAATTATAAAAGGTCTCATAGCTTGAGGCTGATAATATGATATTAGAGTCAACACAAAAGTTTCTTAATTACAGGCTGGTTTCTGCATTCTTTGTGAAGTGAAAGCTTATAATTTGTATTTCTCAAGTGTGTGGACAGAGCACTCATTTCTTTCTTGGCCATTTGCTCTCTTCTGTGTCACAGGTTTACCTGGCGATGCAGAAATTTTCCTTCCAACATCTCTTCATAGATGTACGTGTATATAAAGCTCCCAGATAATTTGAGGTGTGCTTTTTATGCCCACAGCTGTCACTGCTACAGAAACTGTGTCCCTCATGCTGCAGTATCTCAGAAACAGGCAGAATTTAATCATCTCATCCTCTGATGTGAAAGTCTCGATGGTTTAATATGTACACAACACAGATTTCAAATTTTGCTGTTGAAATTCAGTCTTCAGCAGAAATATAACTGTCTCTTTGACTTGAAATGTGTTCTAAAATGTATAATAAAGGTCTATTAAACAAATAAAAAAGAAACCGTGGATAGCAGACTCAGTACAGATCTTAAGAGTGAACTCAGATGCCTCAGTATTTCCCCTAAATGCTCCAGAAATTCTTGACCATAACCAATGAAACTTTATTGAAATTCTATGGAGTAGAATGCACTGTTCTACATCAAGGGCCAATTTGCTACAAATAAGGAATGATTCTGGCATTTTTTCCCACCTCTCTTCACGTTAGGTTACAGTCCTTCTATATTTTTTGCACCAATTTTACTTTCCTCTGAAATCTGTCAAATGGAAATAAGACTCCATGTTGCTCCATAGAGCTTCACCTAAAGGACCTATCCCCTACGTCTTTGTGTTCAGAAACTGGGGTTAAGAGGGGCCAAATGGAAACGGAAAGGGCTGGGGATATAAGCATGCTTAGACGGAGATTGGTGACAGCCACTGGTGATGGACCCTTAAATTAGCAAAGTTCTATCCCACCCCAATTTTCTGAGAATGGACTGAGTACCTGGAAGAGTTGCCTTAGGAATGTACCCACAGCTAATGAAAGGTGACCCTTCCTGCGACTCTCCTGCCTCTTCAAACAAACAAGTTCCTCCCGAAGTAATTGGTCCCCGTCTCCTATCCTGTCCTTTGAACCTGCCACCATGCACTTTTGCCCCAGGGGATGTCAGGCTGGGTTTCAAATTTCACTGGTATGCATTAGCTTTTCCTTTTATGATAAAAAGCTCAGACATCAGGACTCTTTGCTGGACAAAGCGGGAGAAACGTGGAGCCTGTTGTCCTTGAACTAAAGACAGTAGAGGGACTCTCACTATGAGATGGACCCATAGTCACATTCATGCCTGCTGGCTGGGGAGGCTGGGACTTCGCTGTGGGGGTCCATGCCTGTGCACCTTATGAAGGGGAGAAGGGGCAGCATGGGCTGCCCCCAGCCCCACCCTCTCCTTTCCTTTCCTTTCATATTACTTGTGGAGGGGACGATTTTTGGCGATACTGTGTTAACCAGCCAGAGACTTCATTAGAGTAACAAGATATTGACTGAGTTTATTAAACTATGAAAAGTGTTGGATAATAGCAAGAGATGGTGTTGTCTGTCTTAAGGTGGCTGCCCTATAAAGAAGGTGGAGGAGCCAAGCCTCAAGCATGGGCCCTCACCCTCCAAGAGAGCCAGTGCCTGGGGCAGAAGGGGACAGGGAAGGTCCTCGGAACCCCAGGAAAGGAGAAGATGGAGAAAGGCACAGAGAGAACCCCAGGATCCACCTGGCAGAAGGCCCCAGGAGAAAAAACAGATTGTCAGTGATCCGCTAAGAGCCTGACTTTTTTTTCTGATCATGGGGATTCCCTACACAGCTTTCCAGGAACCGGGACCCGCTAAGGGTTACACAAAACTTCTTCCTACAGTCCCAGCTTAGAGGCTGTTTTGAGAAAGAAATAATATATTGTTCCTAATTGCCCCTGAATCTCAGAAACAGACAGAATTTTCAGAAGTAGAAAAGTTCCTTTTTAAAATTTCCTTTCTTGTTAAAGAATAAGTGTGCTAATAACTTTGTTAAGCCCTATCCTATGTTCCTATGTAGCTGTTAGACATGACATGCTTACAGGCACTTAGTACATTCTGGGTCCTTGCACTTCAACCAATATATCTGTGCTGGATGTGCTAGCAGGTTAGAATGAACCTTCTGCAAGGACCTTAGAATGCAAAGCAGTGTGTGCCTTAGGCTAGACTGGTAACCTCCTCCCTACCCTACCAAAGTGCTTCCAGACACACAGAGCCGGTGAGTCATTGCAGTGAATGCCCAGGCCCAGAGGGCTGCAGGGAAGTGGGTGGAGATGGGCTGGATTCAGCAGGCAGTGACACCTGCACTCTGTCAAAGAGGTCCCTAGCCACCTGAGGGGAAATCCAGTCTGCAGCCCTATCTCATCCTGTCTTCCAGTCACCTGGCCAGTAAGACATCAGCGATGGGGAGAGTGATGGCGTGTCTGGAGCGGGGCCTTGACCTGCCGTCCAGATGGGTTTGCAGAGTCTCTGGCTGGAAGAAGGTGGAGGCCTGTCTTGCTGCTCTGATGTGCCAGCCAGGAAAGGGAGAGCCTGGTGTGCCTGGCGAGTGATCTGGGCTGACCCAGGCTGCTGTGGACAGCCTGCCCTCTGAGTTTCCTCTCTCCTTCATTCCCTCTCCAGTGTGTGGCTCAGGTGGCTTGGCACCAATTGTCCCTCAGTCTGAAGACCTCACAGGCCCACTGGGGATAGCACATTCCTCTTCTGCCCCAGCTCTGCATAGCAAGGACCATGCAAAGTTCTTCACTGTGATCTCATGGCACCGAAATCAGATGCTCAGCCAAGTCCGTGGAAAAGCAATCTGTCACATCCACCATTTTGCTTCGTGCAGACCAGCCGCCCAATGCACCCATCTATTTGGTAGAAATTCACATTGTATGATAATTGAGATATATGTTTTTTGAGGCAGAGTGTAACTGGCATTTTATTAGGGGCTTTTAGCTCATCAAGAGGTGTCTGCAGAGCCTGACAGTGAGAAATTTTGCCTGTTTTAATCCTTTCCTTTTTTCCCACCAGAGGTTAATTGTTTGACATTCTTTGTTAAACTAACACCTTTATGGGTTAAGAACCTCTAAAACCACTTAAATCAACAGACTGCTCAGGAAAGAACAGAAAAACTAGCATAGCCACAAGCTATTAACTGGCTGGATTGGGGCCTGGCTTATTAGTTGATTGACATTCGCAATGACAGGGATTCACTGGGAGATTTTTTAAAAAACCCTTTAACTGCTTAAAAGGAAGCGTTGACTTTCTCTTTCAGGTAGAGGAAGAAAATTCCCTGAAATTTTATCTTTCTAAATCATTACAATAAGCCCGATTAAGTAATGTCATATTGTCCTTCAAAGGTACCACCTACTTTCATTGCTATTATTTTTAATTTAGTGTTTCACCTAAGGAAGAAACATCTATCTTGTCTCATCATTGTTCATAGGTTTTTAGAATCTAGATTACTCAAGCTTCATAAAATGATTCAGAGGAAATTTGTTTCTATGCTCTAGAAGCGGTGTGATGTCATAGGAGTTACGTATCTCTTTTAGGAATACTTTTACAGTTAGAAAGTTGAATAATAAGACTGATAAGCATAGTAGCAATATGAAGGGTAATTTGGAATAGGGAGATATTTACTAAATGTTGGGTTCTGCAGGAGCTGAATCTGAGGCAGAATATGGAGTACAAGATAGGTATTAAGGATTCACACGTTATCAGAGGAAGGAGGAGGAAGCTGTTGGGGGTAGATGAACTGCAGTGCAGACGCCCTGGAACCCTGGCCTCATTCTAGTGAATCTTGAAGTTAGTTATTATAAATCCTCAAGCTTTCTTCTTTTCTAAAATATTTTGCCCATGCTTCGGCATTTGACATTTCATATGAATTTTAAAATAAGCCATTGACTTATACAAAAACGTTCAGACAAAACCAGTCTGATTTTGATTGCTTTAAAGCTGTAGACTAGTCGGGGAGAGGAGAAACCTTAACCCTGCTGAGTTTTACCAGCGAAAACATGTCCCATCTCTTTTCATTTGTTTGTCTTCTTTAATTTCTCTCAGCAGTATTTTGTAATTTTCATTGTACAACTCTTAGAAATATTTCATTATAGTCATTCCAAGGCATACTGTATTTTTGATGTTGTGATTGTTATTATTTTTTAAATATTAGTTTCTAGTTGTTTGTTGCTAGTATATATAGAAATATAGGCTGGGTGCAGTGGCTCATGCCTATAATTCCAGCACTTTGAGAGGCCAAGGCAGGAGGATCACTTGAGCCCAGGAGTTCAATACCAGCCTGGGCAACATAGTGAGACCTTGTCTCTATGGAAAAAAAAAAAAAAAAACAAAAAACCACAGGCATGCACCTGTGGTTCCAGCTACTTAGGAGGCTGAGGTGGGAGGGTCTTATGAAGTCAAGGCTGCAGTGAGCCATGCTCACGCCACTGCACTCCAGCCTGGGCTACAGAGCAAGACCCTGTCTCTCTCTATACATAGAATTGAATGTCCTATATTGGCCTTATGTTGTGCCAAGTGGCTAACCTCATTCATTAGTTCTAATGGCACTTGTTTGTTTTTACAATTTCTTTAGAATTTTCTATGTATATAATTACAGTTTCCTTCTTTCTACAGTTTGTTTTTTTTTTTCAATTCCATTTCTTCTTGCAAATATTTTATTTGTGCCTTTCATGAAAGCTGTCTTTTTCATCAAGGTTACTGATTTTGTTGGCATAAAATTATTCAAATATTTTCTTAATAAGACTTTTAACATCTGTAGGACCTAAACTGATGTCCAGTCCTTCATCCATAATATTGCAAATTTGTATCTTCTTTCTTTAAAAAAAACTTGATCAGTTATGCTAAAGATGAGCAGTTTTATCAATCTTTTCAATAAGTCAGACCTTGGTTTTATTAATTTTCTCTATTGTTGAACTACTGTTTTCTATTTCACTAATTGGCACTCATATATTTAGTATCGTCCCCTTTATTTCTTTCAGGTTTTGATTTTTTTTTCCTAAGCCTTCCTTGATTGATTTTAATCCTCTTCATAAACAGTTCCTGTATCACTGCTTTGGCTGTACCCCACAAATTGTGACATATTACATTCTCGTTTTAATTTAGTTCAAAATATGTCATGATTTCTTCTTTCACGCATGTGTTTTTATGAAGTGTATTGTTTCTGCCCCACACTGCCCTGTCGTCAAGTCCAGCTGTGAGGGGCTCCTAGTTGTTAACAGAACAAAGTCCCACTCCGGGGCCTGCCTGATTCCCTCTTCAGTGCCACAGCGAGCTCCACAGCCTTCTCCCCAGCCAAGGTCATGCCTGGCCTCATCTCAGACCTCTGCTTAGGACAAAGGATATAGCCAGGTTTACTCCCTTCTTCTACCCACTGGTACATTTTCTTGAAAGAATACAATTGTTTTTCTCCTTGAAGAAACAAAAAACAGGAAACAACCAAACAAAACAAACAAAAAAAACCGTGTGGTTTCACTTCCAAACATTTGGGGATTTTCCAGATACATTTCTGTTGTTTATTTCTAATTTAATTCCACTATGGTTAAACAAACAAACAAAGCATTGTGATTCAAATCCCTTAAAATGTATTAGGACTTATTTTATAACCAAGTGTGTTGTCTATCATCATGAATGTTCCACGTGCATCTGAACAGCGTGTGTGTCCTGCAGTTTTGGAATGTGTATAATCTTCTGTAAAGCTCAGTTAGGTCAAATTGTGTAAGTTTGTTTTCCAAGTCCAGTGTACCCCAATTACTTTTTAATTTGTTCTATTATTTTATGAAAAACAGGGGTGATAAAAATCTCCAAATATATTTACGAACATGTCTATTTCTCCTTTTAGTTCTGTCAGCTTTTCTTCGGGTGTTTGAAGTTCTGTTATTAGATTGGTACAAAAGTCACTGTGGTTTTTGCCAGTAAAAGAAATTAAAAGTAATGGCAAAACCCACGATTACTTTGACACCAACCTGATACGTACCCAGTGGATACATGCACATTTAGTATTGCATGTCATCTTGATTAAGTAAGCCCTTTATCATTAGGAATTTTTTTTTTTTTTGAGATGGAGTTTTGCTCTGTCTCCAGGCTGAAGTGTGTGGTGCAATCTCGGCTCACTGCAACCTCTGTCTCCCAGGTTCAAGTGATTCTCCTGCCTCAGGCTCCCGAGTAACTGGGACTACAGGCATGTGCCACCATGCCTGGCTAATTTTTGTATTTTTAGTAGAGACGGGGTTTCACCATGTTGGCCAGGATGGTCTCGAACTCCTGACCTTGTGATCCGCCTGCCTCGGCCTCCCAAAGTGCTGGGATTACAGGCATGAGCCACCGCGCCCGGCTGAATTGGCCTCTCTTTAGTACTATTTGTCGTTGTGTTCTGACTTCTCCACTAACCTGTCTGTGTCTTTATATTTTTGCATTTACAGCTCCCCCTTTTTCTTTTCTCTCTGTCTTTTTTCTTTCTTTTCTTTCTGTAGGTAGCACATACCTGAGTCTTGTTTTGCTATCCAATCTGAAAAGTTTTATAGTTGATATGTTTATATCAGCACAGCCTAATAGAGCTTTTGTGATGATGGCAATGTCCTCTGTCTGCGCTGTTCAGGCTGACAGTCACATGTGGTTATTGAGCATTGGAGATGTTTCCAGTTTGCCTGAGGACTGAATTTTCCATTTTAATTTTAACTAATTAATACAGGCTTAAATAATCACATGTGGTTAGTGACTAGCAGATGAGATAATGAATATTTAGGTAATTTACATTCATAGTACTTTTTGATATGTTTGTTTAAGTGTACCATATTTCTACTTGTTTTCTATTTGTTAATCTGATACGTGTTCCTCTTTTTTTTGGCTTGCCTTTTAAAATTAATTCTGCATTTTTTTTGTGATTTCCTTTTGTATTCACAATTATATTATTAGATTTGCCACGTCACTTCATTTGATTGCTCTAGTGTTTCAAATACGTATTTTTAACATCTCACAGTCTACCTTCAAACAATATTATACTATTTAAATATAATGTAAATACTTTATATCCAACCTACCATCTTCTTGCTGCTGTTGTCATATATTATAACCAACAAACCAATGTTATCACTTTTGCTTTAAATGTTCAACTGTTGGTAAAAAAATTAAAACTAGAAAACCCCTGTTTCCTATTTCTCACATATTTTTCATGCTCTTCTTACATCAATGCAAGCTCCCATTTGAAATTACTGTTCTTTTGCCTGAAAATTTTCCTTTAACATGTCTTGTGGTGAAAGGCATGCTCATGATAAGTTGTCTGTTATTGTTTGACTGGTAAGTATGTAAGATAAAATCTGTAAAATTCCAAAATGACAGGTTGTCCTCTTCTAGTCGTTTAAGAATGTAATTTAATTGTCTTCTGGCTTACATAGTTTTTTTGTTCTTTTGCTTGTTATATGCCCTTTGCCTGTGGCTACTTTTAAGGTTTTCTCTTTATCACTAGTTTTCAGCAATCTTATTATGACGTGCCATGGTGCGGGTTTTTTGTGTGTATTTATTTAGATTCAAGCTCACTGGTCTACTTGGGTCTAGGAATTATAGTTATCTAATTTGAAATACTTCTAGTGCTTTTTCAGATATAATTTCTTACTCCTTTTCTCCTCACTTTATCTGACACATATTAAACAAAGGTGGCTTGATGTTGTCTAACAAGTCTCTCAGAATCTGGTCATTATTTTTCATTCTTTTTTCTCTGTATGGACATTCTCTTTTGAACAGTGTCTTTTGCCACGTCTTTATGTACGTTGGTCTTTCACAGTGTCTAATATTCTTTTAGCCCAATTCAATGAAAGTTTACATTTTAGACATATTTATCTCTGAAAATTTTATATTTTTGTATATCTTTTAGTTCTGTCCTCATTATAAAAATGTTTTCCCTTCAAGCATTGAACATACCAGGTATACTTATAATAGCTATTTTAGCGGCCGTTTCTGCTAATTTTGTCATGGTTATCATATCTAGTTCTGCCTTTATTGACTAAGATTTCTCCTTGTGTGTGTTATATCTTCCTGTTTCTTAATGTGCCAGGTAATTTTTAATTAGATACCAAACATCAGTTGTTTTAGTGCTGAAAATTTTTTAAAGAGTTCTAGGTGGGATTGCAATCCCTCAGGAGGCTGAGGCAGGAGAGTCGCCTGAACTGAGGAGGTGGAGGTTGCAGTGCGCCAACATCACACCACAGCACTCTAGCCTGGGTGACAGAGTAAGATTCCATGTATATATATGAGAGTGCTAGGCGGCTGGGTGTGGTAGCTCACGCTTATAATCCCAGCACTTGGGGAGACTGAGACAGGTGGATTACTTGAGGGCAGGAGTTCGAGACCAGACTGGCCAACATGATGAAATCACGTCTCTACTAAAAATACAAACATTAGCCAGGCACGGTGGCACGCACCTATAATCCCATCCATTCAGGAGGCTGAGGCAGAGAATCGCTGTGAACCCAGGAAGCGGAGGTTTCAATGAGCTGACATTGCGTCACTGCACTCCAGCTTGGGCAACATAGTGAGACTCCATCTCAAAAAAGAAACAGAGTACTGGGCTTTGTGTTGGCAGACACTGCTGTTGCTTGTGTACTAACGCAATATTTTTGAGGCATATTTTTAATCATTTGGGAGGTTCTTTCAGGGTTAGTCTAGTCCAACTGTGGCATGACCTTTATGGAAACTCTGTTGAAGACTCTGTGTATTTAATAAATTGTCTCCACTCTGGCTGCTGGCAAGCCAAAGGCTTTCTGACCCTGTCTGGGTAATTCTGGAGATTGTTTGGTATACAGCTCCTTCGTACCTTTTCTGCACCCAGACACTTTCATCTACCCTCATGGAAATTTACTCTATGTCTGTGTAGACTTGTATTCATCCAGATACTCAAAGGCATTCATGCCTGTGAAGATTCCTAAGGCTTTTTCTTGGCATAGCTTCCTCTTCTCTGGTGCTCCGCCGTGAAAAGCCTTCAGTTTCCCCAAACTGTGATTTCTATCTCCTCAACTCAACGATATGGCCTTGCCGTGTTGCATTCTTCTCCCTGTACTGCAGTCTGAATTTGCTTCTGGAAGTAGCTAAGGAGACCTTGGACTCATCTTGTTTATTTCCTTTTGCTTAGGGGCCAAAGGTTTTGCACTTCCTCTTTCCTGGTGTCTACAATTGGTTGTTTCATGCTTTGTTCAACTTTTTACTTGTTTGAAAGAGAACAGGTCTCAGCTATTTTGCTCTGTCATAACCAGAAGCTGTATTTCATTTCGTATTAAATGATCTTATAATAATCATTTATACAATTTTGTACTTTTTAAAAAAAACTGATCTAATCTTTTATCTTCTTTGTATACTGTATCGGCTTCCTGTCCAGCATCTGAAGTGGCATTTTAAGATGATCTCACGTATGTTTTTAGAGAGCATTCAGACTATTTCCAATGTTTCCAGACTTAGGAAAAACATTTGGGCTGAGGTGTCCTCCTGAGTCCTTTGTCCTCACCTTGTCTAATAATTTGTTCCAGTTTTCCCCAGTGTGAATTCTGCAAAAGAGAATTCTATGCAGATGCCCTAGAGAAGAGGGCTTGTGGTAGAATAAGTGTGGGAATGTTGCATGCTGGATCTTCGTTTTGAAGAATCATGACGCACCTAGAATATGAAAGCTTTGAGAAATTTTTCATAAAGAGACCCTATTTATCCTTTTTAAACATTTTTTAAGGTTTCATTTAATGGTTCTTGCTTTTTCATTAAACAACACCTAATGCAGGACTATTTTCAGTTTCAAACAGTAGAGCCTGGAAGCCTGTGCTTTTCCACTGAGATCTGAGCTGAGGATCTGGACTTCTGCAGATGACCCCTGCAATTGTCACCCACCCCTCAGGCACTCCAGCCCTAAAATGTCTGGAAGTAAGACTGCAAGAGAGGGAACCCCCATTCCAGGGGCAGGGATTAGACTCCACTGGGGTTGGGAAAGGCCTGAGGTCCCAGGGCTGATAGGCTCCTAAGGGAAGGAGGCTGGGGTAGGGATCGGCAGCCATGATGTCCATGGTGGCTCCACGAGTCCTGGGGAGCTCCTAAGCCCAAATGTTTATCATGAGTCTGAAAACACTGGAAACAATCTTAACGTTCTCTAGGAAAATATGTGAAGTCTAACTAAAATGCCACTCAAGATGCTGGCCAGGAAGCCTGTGTAGAAGACAATCAACATAAAGAATTAGATAAGTTTTTAAAAACGAGGTGCAAGATTGTATAAATGATCATTATAACCATATGTAAAAATTAAATACAGCTCCTGGCTACGGAGAAGTAAAAAAGCTGAGACTTGTTCTATTCTAAACAAGTAAAACTCTGGACAAAATATGAAACAATTATTTGTAGACACCAGAAAATAGCTTTCTAGCCTTGCTGGAAAGCACATGCTTTGCGGCTTCCTTGAGTCTTCACTTCCCACAGGCTGTGGGAGAGGTGGTGGTGGGATCTGGGAGTACAGGGTGTGGGGCTCAGAGTCTTGGCCTGACCTGCTGAAATTGTGGAGACCAGCCCCAAAGAGCACAGACTCTGGACTCCTAGGTCCCCTCTGTAGTGGCCTGTGTCCTGGACACCTCTGCATCCCTGTCCCTAAGGGCAGAGGGGCCAAAGGAAGTGTGGTGAGAGGCAGGTGAGGAGCTGCTGTTGGCTTGTGCTGCTGGACCCTCAGGCAGGGGGTGCTATGGGGGAAGCGGAGCCCAGGCCCACCCAGTGCTGCCTTCTGGCACTAAGGTGGGTGACACATGCCTTTGCAGGTCACAGTTCTGCTACTGGATGCTTCTGGGGAAGGCTGCTGTGTGAGACTCTGGTAGTTCTAATAATTCATGTGGAGACACATTTCATTTATGACTTGTCTCTGTGTAGTTTCTGGCCCCTGTCATAGGGCTGGGTGGGGGGAGTGTAAAGATGGGTTTACCCCAAAGATGGAGCTGTCCCATGGAGTTTTGTATCCACACCAAGGGAAGATATGGATCGGTCAGTAGAGATGACGTCCACCACTGCCACTGGGAGGACCTGCTTGTCCTTGCTTGTGGGACAGCTGATGCAACTGTCCCAATCCAACTAGCACAGGGGGTCGCCCTCCACATTAGAAGGAAGCTACTCTCATGCTGTGTGGAGGACGTCTGGAGGACAGACTTGGGTAGGGAGGTGAGCAGGACTGTTACAATGGTCCTGAAGGGACTTGGTGGGGGCCGGAACTAAGCCAGTGCAGATGGAAAGAAAGCACATATTTAAGAAGTTTTGCGAAAAGCTCAGCAGCACATCCAGCCCATTGGCCTATTCTGTTCTCCTCCAGGTATCCTGTGTCTGGGCCTCAGTAGACTCTGAGGTTCACCAAAAGCACTGTGCTTTCCAGCCTTCTGGCCATGCTTGAAACGCCATCCGCCCTGTTTGCTCGTTGTGTATGCTTGCTTCGACTGTCTCTTCTCAGATGGCCTTTCTGAAGCTTAACACTCACAGGCACTCCCACTTCCTGGCTAATGAACGTTTTCCAACACAACGAGTAAGCTTGCATGAGTGGGGGGCCCCACCTGGCAGGATGGACCGCCGGCATCTTCGCAGTGGCTGTGCCTGGACGCTGATGGGGAGTGGCCTCCTCATGCTCTCCCCTTCATAATCCTGCTTTTGCCTCTTACCATCCTCATTGATTTGTTCTGTTTTACACCTTCTTGTGTAAATAAGCCTAATGGAGAAGATGCTTAATAAATATTTGTTTAATGAATATAAAAAGAAGCAAACCAACTTCCAGCCAGCAGTTCAGAAGCTGATTATGACATTGCTTTTTCTTTTTTTTTGAGACAGAGTCTCACTCTGTGGCCCAGGCTGGAGTGCAGTGGCGCTATCTCAGCTCACTGCAACCTCTTCCACCCAGGTTCAAGCGATTCTCCTGCCTCAGCCTTCAAAGTAGCTGGGATTACAGACATCTGCCATCGCTCCCGGCTATTTTTTGTAGCTTTAGTAGAGATGGGGTTTCACCATCTTGGCCAGGCTGGTCTTGGACTCCTGCCTGACCTTGTGATCCACCTGCTTCAGCCCCTCAAAGTACTGGGATTACAGGTGTGAGCCACCGCGCCCAGCCTGATTATGACATTTCTTATCTGGAGATGACCAGCCGGTGAAGTAGCTCCTCCTCTGTATCAGGTAATTGAGGTGGTCTGTGACAAGAACCTCATCTCCTTATATGATCCTCCCATGCCTAGGATGGTGGTGGAGTCGTGGAGGAAAGCCCGGGCTTGTTGATGGAGAGAGGGAATGCGTTAGGTGCAGGTGGTGACTGCTGGTTCAGGTTGCCCTCTCTTGGAGCTCATGTGTGCGGAGCTCTGTCATTATTTTGATAGATCTGTAATAAATCTATAAGGCACATGACTTATACTTTATGCTGCAGGGCTTAATCTTCACTGGCATTGCTCATTTTCCTCGCCAATGGGTGTTTTCCAAAGCAATAAATAAGATGAATTGAGGAAATGGAGTCTTCATCTACCGAGCTGAACAGTTTATCTACTTGCATTGACTGTGGCTGGTGGCGTCTGCAGGTCATGGTGGGCAGAACGGCAGCCGGGAGGCCTCTGCGGTGTCCCCAGCCCCAGCATCTGGCTTGGCCTTTTTACTAGCTTTTGTTTTTTCATGGAATTTTGAAATTGTTTGCTGGAATTGGCTGCATTAATCAAACAGTTGTTTCTTAGAGACAGTGTTTATGTTTGCTGGGGCCACAGAGGGCTCTGCAGGCAGGGATTTTATTGGCTGAAAGCAAACTCAGAGCCAGAAAGTGAGATGCCATGGTTCCACTTCATTACCAAGCCCTGAAGACAAAGTCTCACCCCTTCCAGATTTCTAGGTGGTCTTGTGACAACACAGGGGGGAAGAAGATTGAGAGAATGTTAGGATGTGAAGAGAGAGAGGAGAGAATTCTGGGTCTCTAAGGTATTAGGTCGGTGCAAAAGTCATTGCAGGTTTTGCCATTTTAATGCATCTTAGTGCAATTACTTTTGCACCTACCTAATACAGGGAACAGCTGAGGAGAAGGCTGGTTTTGAGAACCCATCCAGTAACTAGGGCACACCAACAGCAGTGTGACTATGGGAGTGGCTAGCTGGGAGTGATAGAGCTGCTAGGGAAGAAGGAAACAAGCCTGAGAAAACAAATAAATGACCTCCGAGCCCAGCTACAGGAGCCTTCAGCCCAGGCAAATTGCTGTGACGGCGAAAAGAAGGCGACATTGGTCACCAGATCAAGACTTGGACCAGAAAATCGAGGGAGTTGCTGAAGCCAGCAGAATGTTGAACGGAAGACTGGACAATGAGCTTGACCTCCTTATGGTTCCGGAGCCAGATGTGGATTTTCATGCAAAATGGACTGAACTCGATGCTCACTCAGGGACTAGGGCACCTCCATCTACTAAGAAGGGAGGTTCACCCTCTTCTGAATTATCACCCACCAAAGTTCAAGCAGCTTCCCTTCAGCCCAAGGACACAATGATATTGTGTATAAGACCTGGGCAGCCTCCAACCAGGCTGGTGCACAGGACACTGCTGGTTACTTGTTTATATTGTTCCCAAATATCGAATTCAACAACGTGGTGTGAATAATCCATCACAGCTTATTACTTAAGACTGCGTTCACTTTAAGACAGCATTCATCATTTCCCCAGAGAATAAAAGTAATATTTGAGTTCTGTAAAAAAAATTGAAAACAAAGTATAAAAATGAAAATAAAATCATCTATAAACATACAATTCAGATATAGCTTCTGAGAACATTTTAATATTTTTCTTTTGCATTTTCCTAGACTTTCCCCATGACCTTTAATATTCCATGAGAATATAATTTTTATGGATTCATAATACTCTGTATTATGGTTGTGCCATAAATTATTTGGCCACGCTTCTGCCGTTGGTTATTTAAGTTGCTTGTACTTTTCTGGTTTTTTTTTTAGACAGAGTTTCGCTCTTGTTGCCAGGCTGGAGCTCATCGCAACCTCTGCCTCCTGGGTTCAAGCAATCCTCCCGCCTCAGCCTCCTGAGTAGCTGGGATTACAGGCATGCACCATCACACCTGGCTAATTTTTGTAGAGACGAGATTTCACCGTGTTAACCAGGCTGGTCTCAAACCCCTGACTTCATGATCCACCTGCCTCTACCTCCCAAAGTGCTGGGATTACAGGCATGAGCCACCATGCCCGGTCTTTTCTCAGTGTTATAAGTAAGATTGCATTGAACATCCTTGTACAGAAATCTCAGGCCACACTTTTTGTTTATTTTTTCAGTACATATTTCTAGGGGTGAGGCTCTATGGATGAAGGAGTATTCACTTTTTCTGGGATCTTAATGCCTAATGCTAAAAATAGTCTATAGAGTGCCCAACCAGTGTGCTGATTTACCAGGAAAATAATCAGACTCATGGTGTAGATCTCCAGATTCCAGTTGTTTATGTTTCTTTAAAACTTTGAACAAATATTGACTTGAAACAGATAAGAAGTGAAATAAAAAGTTCTGTCACAGATATATAAAAGATTCATTCTTTCTCACATTTTCTATTTCATGAAGCAACATTTTTCAACTTGCTAAACTGCGTAGTGCTAGATTGCACTGCAGGAAATGACTCAAAAGAGCTTCAGACTCCTAAGTACTTAGGAAAGTCTCTTCCGAGTAAATGGGCGGCTCAGACATCCGGACAGCATGCAACTTCTGAAAACATTGGCCATAAAACAGCCTCAGATTCAGTTTCCAGCGTCAGGTATACAAAGGTTCATTCAAATTACAATGGATAAAATAATTTGTGCGTTTATATTATGTTAACCCAGGGTTATCACTGACTGCAGGGCTGTAGTTTTTCCCTTCGGTCCAATCTTTCAGATAAATCAGGCTGTGCCATCAGCAATGAACTAGTTAGCTTCCATTGAATGGGTTTTCTCTTTCAGTTTTGAAATTCTTACGTCTTTATGTAACTTCCCTGTTAACTAAGACAAAAATAAATAGACGTATTCCCCATGCGTGGAAAGACAGAAAGACAAGTAGAGAAAATGAAGTTTACGCCCTCAGAGAAAGCTCCCCATTAAAGATAGCAAAGGCTGGAACAACCCTTCCTTAACATCCAAAGGCACGTGGCCGGCCCTCCACCCTGTTTTCCTGGAAGAGGCATTTGAATGAAACACTTTACAAATATTTATATGCCAGTAACCATGTTAGAATAATAGCCATCGTCTGCTATGACCTGATAGAAGCCATAAAATTTAGAGTGAAGGCGGCGGGAACACTGCTCGGCTCCTCTCTGGACAGGCCTGGAGCCATTGCTTGTAAACCGTGGATGATCACCTACTGTTTAGAGGCCTCCTGACAGCAGACTTCAGCACAGGGATGTGGACATGTTTCTGTGAAAGCCTGAAATTCCTTTAGGGGTGGTGCCGTAAAACCAGACCTTTACATTCCTTATTTAAAGGACTGTTTTGCACGTAGACTGCCTGCCCTGGCTTCTCTCCCACCCCTGGAAAGAAAGGACTGGGAGAGAAGCATGCACTGGAGAGGCTGCTTTGGAGGGAAACACGCTCGCTGCCTGCTTTTCTGTGCGCCCATCGTTCTTCTAGGTGCTGGGAATACATGAGCGAGACGCAGACAAGACCCCTGCCTCATGGCACTTATGTGCTACAGGGAAACAAGCAATGCACATACTCCATCGAGATGTCAGCCCATCGAGATGTCATGTCGAGATGAGCCAGAGGGTGACATGTGCTAGGGAAACAGGAATAGAGCCCTGAGTGAAGAAGCAGCCAAGCACAGCTGACCTGGTGGGCCTTGGTGCAAAGGGAACGCGGCAAAGACTGGATGGCAATGAGGGGATTCCGCAGGTGCTCCTCCCCTGGGAGAAGAGAATTCTGCCCACAGGCCCTGTCACCAGCAAGTGCCTTGTATGCCATAGAGTTGGGGGTACCACAAGGTGAGAAGGGTCTGAGGATGTGGGCATGGAGGCATTGCAAGGACTTTGAATCTGCTCTGAGAGATGAGTGGTTTTTGGGAAGTTTGAAGCCCAGATGACCCACAAGCCCATCTTGGGAAGCTTGAGAGAGACTCACAATGTGGGGCAGGGGGCACAGCACGCCTGAGCCTGGGGCTGCTGGAACTCCTCTCTCTGAAGCCAGAGACCCAGGCTCACTCCTGGGCCCCTATTCCGCCTGCTGGATCAGCAAAAGTGAAATGACTAAGTGGGTTGTTGGATGTCAAAGAATTACAGCCCCACTCCAGTTCTTGAGAAAGACGCTGGGGCCCGTTCCCCTGCGTCTGTGTGGCCTGCTGCAAATAACAGGCTGGCTTTATGGCAAGGGGACAGCTGGGCAGTCGCTCATCTAGAAATGTACCATGTGGTCCCTGCCTCCTCCTGAGCCTTGGTGGCTGCCTGAGACAGAGATAGCCAGACATCGCCAATTTCCAGGTTCAAAATTGTATTCCCCCAACGTGAGTTAATCTTCCCATGAAAGGAAGAAATACATTTCACTTCATGTTACTGTCTACTTTTTTTTTAAAAGCATCAGATCTTTTATCTCTGGTATGGCTGTGGATGAAATATCACCAGCTTCATATTTCAAAATAATTTCCCTTCCAGCAAACATTCCCCCAGGAATAAAGACATGTAGAGCCCACACTGCTGTGGCTGCCTTTTCCGCCTCTGCCTAAACACGGCCCTGTGCGTTCGGTCTGCCCGTCGGCTCCCAGCATGCGTTGGTCACTGCTGGGCTGAAAGTTCTTGCTTTTAGCTTCCTACATAGGCCAGCGAGGTTAATAAGTTAATAAAATCCTATTTATCAGACTCGGGAGTCCATTTCCTCTTCCCCGTGGCTCACGGTTGTAATTATTCTTTATGGACTCTCGGTATTCCTTTAGATCTGATTTCCTCGCACTCCCTCCCATTTCCTGAGAGCCACGCCACAGAAGGAGACAGCGGTCATTTCTGTGGAAAGATGTCTGTTCCTCGTTTCCACCTGGGTGTCATGAAAGCCAGTTTGAAGGAATAGGTCTAAATATGTAAGATCTTAAGATGCAGGTGGAACGGCCCAGTTTGCGTCTCCTCCTGAGCAGATTAGGTTAGAAGGCACTGGGGGCCCTGGAACACCCAGCCCAGGAGTCCAGGAGTCCAGAAACTGGGAAGCAGCTCCTAGGCTCTTGGCAGCTTCAGTTTTACCTGGATAATTGGAGCCATAGTTTCACCATCCTCACATACAAAGCTAAACGATAATAATTTATGTGAAAGTGTTTTTGAAACAACAACAAAACACAGAACAAGAAGACACGATCTTGGTTGCTTTTGCCGTTACTGTTTGCCTCTGCAGGGTGCAGGGATATGGGGAATTTGGGCCAAATTATCCAGAGCATCTCCTATCAGTAAAGATTCACTTATCAGGTTCCCTGCTGTCAGCTTGGGAGGCCCAGAGTCTGAACCTGAATGGAGGGGATGAAATGGAGTCTGAACCTAATGAAATGGAGGGGAAATGAGGATTCTCTTCTGAGCAGGACTCCAGACGGGGAGCCGTGGGCCCCAGCAGGAGTGGGATAGGTCAGGCTGCAGGGCTCCTGGAGCTGGCTCCCTGGCTGGAGAGAAAGGGCCGCAGTTACCTGTGCCCAGGCCCAGCCGTGTTTCTCAGGAGTGGCAGAATACAGCTTTCTATCCTACAGGCTACCATGCCTCTCACGGTGCTGGCTTTGGGTTCCCTCTGGGCCTCTGTTTCTAACTTTGGCCAAGAAGGTTTTATATACAAATGTATAGTGTACTCTGTGAGTGTGTGTGTGTGTGTGTGTGTGTGTGCGTCTTTTTAAACAACTGGGAATATTCTCAGCAAATTTAGGATTCCTTGACTACTGCCTTCTCTTGAAGATGGCCGCTAAGTGGCCAAGAAGACACAAACGTGGACAGAAACGCCCTTGCCTTGCCAACCATAGAGGGTGCCCTGAGGTCAAACCTGATGAATTTCTGTCAGATGAGGCACAGAAGGGGATGGGGTAAAGGAAGCAGAGACTCCCCCGTGTGACTTCCCCACAGGAGCCACCTCACCAGGGAAAGAGAGTGATATGGTTTGGCTGTGTCCCCACCCAAATCTCACCCTGAATTGTAGTTCCCATCATCCCCAAGTGTCGTAGGGGCAACCTGGTGGGAGGTCATTGAATCATGGGGGTGATTACCACCATGCTGTTCTCGTGATAGTGAGTGAGTTCTCACGAGATCTGATAGTTTTATAAGAAGCTTTTCCCCTTTTGCTTGGCACTTCTGCTTGCTGCCACCATGTGAAGAAGGATGTGTCTGCTTCCCCTTATGCCTTGATTGTAAGTTTCCTGAGGCCTCCCCAGCCCTGCAGAACAGTGAGTCAATTAAACTTCTTTTCTTTATAAATTGCCCAGTCTCAGGTATGTCTTTATTAGCAACATGAGAACGAACTAATATAGACCAGCAGAGAAAGGTCTCCATGCCAGCATCTACCTGGTGATGAAGGATGCCAAGAAGGATGGGTGTCTGGTACTGGAGTCTCCACACTATGTAGAGACTCCTCTGAGATAATTTCACTTGACGGCCTTGGCAGGCAAGCCAAAACAGGGGATATGTGTGCCAAAATGCATAAAGGCACAACTCTCAGATAGCTCCAGCTTCCTTGCCCCCACATTCTGAACACCCCTCTGCACAGCAACAAGCTGGCAGAGAAAAACTACGAGCAATTTAAAATTTCTTCCTTGCCTCTACCTGACCTTCAAAGAAATCATTTGAGACCTACAACCACTTCAGAATCCACCTCCACCCAACACTGGACAGGCACAGACTCCTCTCTGTAAGAATGTAAAAGCAAGCACCTCAACTGCAGCTAACTAGGCATGGGAATCTATTAATTAATTCAGCATCAAATAAGTCAAAAGAGGAAGATTACATGATCAAGTAATACATGCCAAAGAGCTCTTCGGCTAAAATCCAATGTCGTAATTAACTTCATATACACACGCACTAAACAAACAACCCGTGTGAGATTCCATTGCAGTTCTCTGATGTGGTTCTTAAAAACTACCAAGACAAAAATCATTGTCATGCTTCATGGTGACACAATAAAGCCATTTAAATTAAAGTCAAGACAATGAAAAGGATGCTGATGTTTCCTATTGTTTTTAATATGATTTTGGAAATATCAGCCAATGCAATTAGGTAAGAGATAATTTGAAGACGGCTTAACTGTGTGTCTAGAAACACAAAATAAATCAAGTGAAAACTATTAGAATTGGTTAGAGGATTCAGTGAGTTTGGTGGTCTTAAAATTAATACGTAAAATCAATAGCTTTCCTTTATCTGAAAAAATAAATTTTAGGAAGTATAACAGAAAAAGCATGCCCATTTGAATGGCAATAACATTTCAACAGCAAGTAATACATTTTATAAAACAACTGTAGGACCAATATGAGGGAAATATTTTATTCTGCTGAGAGACACAAACCCTGCTGAGGAATATTTTCTGTGAGTAAATGAGATAACTTCTTATCCTAGGAAGGGGAGGCTCAATTGCATAAAGAAATAAATTACTGTACCCTAAATTAGACTGTATATTTCATGAAATATTAAGTAAAATACCAACAGGATACTTTGAAATTTTACAAAATGATATTAAGTCACATGTGGGAAAAAGTATATGAGAATGACCAGGGGACACTATGAAAAGGAAGAGTGATAAGCCTGTGCTGCCCAGTTATTAAATTGTTGAGTTATTCCAGAAAGTCAAGCACTTTGCACTGGGGCAGGGATAGATAGGGTCATTGAGCTGAATACACAGGCCAGATATAAACTGAAATACCTACGGGACCCCAGTGCTCTCTGCATAATGAAGCTGACAAGTTAAGGCAAAGGGGAAGTCCTGGAAAACTGACAAGTTTCAGTCTTTGGGGGAAAAGCAAGTTATAAAGCAGTGTGTAGACTGTGATACCATTGTGTACAGAGAACAGCTGCAGATGAACATTTTTCTGGGAGAATAGATGGGAAAATGATGGTAATGATTAAATCTTTGCTGGGGAGATTGAGAGGGGGAAGGATTTTTTACTTTACTGGGAGAAAATGATTTTAGTGTTTGAAAACAAAACGATACACATCTTCATGTAGATGATCCAAACAATTACGTTAAAAACATAAGAACGTTTGAGTATAATTCTAGAAATGTCATGATAGATAGACCAATATACTGATACATGGATAGAAGTAATTTTATAAAAACTGGATCATATAAGTATTTGTTTAAAATGCGTTAAATTTAATTTTAAGAAACTGCTGAATTTCAAACAAATGCGTCTTTGCTTTTTCACTATGAGAAACCAGTTGGTTTCTAAAAGACCATTAGAACGTTAAAAAGCGGGGAAAAGTATAATAAATCATGAATAGTTAGAATCGCAGCGTTCTTTCAGTTGCATGTTGGAACTTGTCACAGTTTCTGTTAATTTGCTGCTGTGAAAGATGATGAAATGACTGCATCTACCCTCTGTCCCCCTGAGTTTCACCTACCCACCAGGTTTTAGCAGCTGCATTATGATTTGTTTGTTTTAAAGTTGTGTAGTATCTACGATGCGTTCTGCAGCAAAAATTCCCAGAACAGCTTAGTTCCGACTCTACATTAAATATATGCATTGTTTGTCAAGAGTTAATATTCCACCACTTTTCTGTTCTTGAGTTGCTTATTTGAATTCATCATTTGGATAGCCAGGCTTGCACCAGCAGCTCATGGATGCTGTAGCTCCTAGGTCAGCTTGTGTTTGAGAGTGTCTATATGTTGCCTTTGCTTTTGGAGAGTGATGTGATTGTATGAAAATAATTGGTGATGCTTTCCTTTTCCTTGACAAACTTGTAGGCCTTTAGCCATGGGAGTGTTCTGCTGGGGAAGGAGGAAGCCAGCACGAATATCTCCCTTAGAAGAATACTGCTGTGGCCAGGGACACTTATGCAATTCCCGTAAGGTTCTTTGTCATTATATGAAATGCATCACACACACACACACAAACATACACACACAGACACACACACACACACAAACTTCCTAGCAGCACATTGTAAAGGCCATATAATGTGACTCTTATTATCTTTGTTTTCTTTATTCCTGAAATCTAGTATTAAGTAACTTCAGTGGGTTATGTCTGTTGGGCTCTCAGCACTGATTTTTACTGAAACATGATGTTATCTATCTCATATACAGATTCAGGACTATTTTTATTTCAGGTAAGTTTGAGGAAAAATAACCTTTGAATGTTTTAACATGTGCACTATCTTTTGTTATAATTACCCTATTCCTGTTTATTTTTTTTGTGCAAATCTTTAAGGCTACCTCCTGTGTCCTTGGTAGTGTCTTCTTCAGTGATTATTCTCTTTTGTTCTAGTATGTTCTATATTTCTTCTAAAATGACTTTTAATTCATTTTAGTTGCTTCATTAATTTGAAGGAATTATGCATATAATAAATGCACACCGTAAAAACAAACTCAATTGACACCAAGATATATACAGGAAACTTAAGTTTCTCTCTTATTGTAGACACTCAGACCCTCAGTCTGTCATTTCCAGATTTTGGTGTATTCTTCCATAATGCTCTCTACAAACGGCAGTATCATCACAAGAAGCAGCATAGTATGACAATTAAATGTTTTTTCATACTTATAATTTATTGTTTCATGGTTGCATAATTTTTTGGATACAAATACCCTAATTTACTTATGAACTTTTAGGTTTTTTCATTTTTCTACTTCTTGTATTTTATTTTTAAAATGGTATTTATTATCACCATTTTTTGCGCACAGTGCAAGAATATCTAGAATAGAATTTTAGAAGTAGAATGCTATTTTAAATGTCATATGCTATATTGTCACCAGTAGGGGAGGAAGGTCCTACTGGCATCTAGAGGATAGAGGCCTGAGATCCCATAGTGCATGGGACACACCCCATAACAAATAATTATCTGGCCCAAACATCAGTAGTTCTGCAGTTGAAAACCCTGTGCTGCAGGACATAAACTATTACTGTGTGTGCCTTCAGTGCAAGTTGTATCAGGGAAATGCCCAGTCAAATAAGAGGGTCCCAAGGAAAACCAGTGTCTGGTTAGGAATAAACGGTCTATAAATGCATAGAACAACATAGCAATAATGCATAATTTAGGGAAAAAATGAGGACCAAAACATTAATAGGGGGAGTCATAAATGTATTAAAACACCAAGGAATAGAAATGCCATAGCAGTAGCTTAATAAAAGTATAAGGGCCAGGCATTAAGATATTATAATAATAAAGCAATAGTGTAATAATTAAAATGTATTAGGTTGAGCCATAGGAAAACATCGTTTTGTAGTTTACAAAATAGTTGAATATTGACAATTTGACATGAGTTAATCTATTAAGGATTGCTTCCTCTTTGATATGGAGTGGCCTAAGTGTTATAAAAATGTTATATGACTCGTTCTTTAACACAGTCTGATGAGGTAATTCTCAGGATACAGATGGATGTCTGTGCTCTGAAGTTTAAGCCTCTCCTCCAAGATCAAAGAGAAAGTAAGTGCACAGCCAGAACTGAGCCCTGGCTTATCTGTTGTCAAACCCACATTCTTCACTGTGAGGCTAATGTTCACACAAAGCAAAGAAATAAAAAAGAGATAAATGAAATTAAGAAGATGTGAGAGTAAGACCAGCCATGGAGAGTGAACATGTAGACAGTGGGTGCCTGTAACGTCAGGAACAGAACAAGTGAAAAAGAAGGGCATGCACGTTCGGAAGTACCAGAGAAAAAATGATGCTCAAGCGAAGAACTCAATCTGCTTCTTCAAAAGCCATGTCATATCCCTGGAAAATTTTAATAACAAAAATAAATCCTAAGGTGTGTCTTCCTAAAAAGATTTAACTCTGAGAATTGAGAAAGAATACCACAAGCTTTCAGGCAGAAGAAAAAGTCACATGGCCTAAGGGAGGAAAAAAAACTGAGCAACACTGTGCTTTGACTCGTCCTCGACACAGCTCTATCACAGAAGTAAATTTCGTGGTAGCTTTAGGAGATTATGAGAGCCCTGATGTTTGTACCCAGTGAAGTCGTTCTTCATGTATAAATTCAACAAAAATTTATTTTTAAAAAAATCAATAAGGCGGAGTGCAGTGGCTCATGCCTGTAATCCAAACACTTTGGTTAAGCCGAGGTGGGTAGATCACAAGGTCAGGAGATCAAGACCATCCTGGCCAACAGGTTGAAACCCCGTCCCTACTAAAATACAAAAAATTATCCGGGTGTGGTGGTGCACACCTGTGGTCCCAGCTACTTGGGAGGTGGAGGCAGAGTTGAACCTACTTGAACCCAAGAGGCAGAGTTTGCAGTGAGCTGAGATTTAATAATATGGATAGCCTGGGTGACAGAGCAAGACTCCGTCTCAGAAAAAAAAAAATCAGTGAATTCCTTCTAAGAAAACTAGTAAGCCATATTTGAAATGATTGCAAATAAAGACGTCAAACAAAGGGAAGGCATTATGACAGAGCTGGCGGTAAGCACTGAAATGTGGAACTAAGGGTAAACAGCTCTATAATTCTACTTATGCAACTCTGTAAAGTCAACCATTTGAAAGAAGAGATTAGGAAGTAAAATTTTAAAATACCATCTAATATACAGAGACAAAAATTCCTGGGTTTATCAATAAAAGGAAGAAGAAGTACCAATGTCAGATCGTCTAGTCTTTCCTCCACTGTTTTCACATAGAATTTTGGTAGAATTATTTCATTTTAAAATGTTGTTCCTGAAGTTTAAAAGAAAATGTAATGCTATCTATCCATATTATTAAAGCAATAAAATTAGTTACTATGAGATGTAAGGACAAATTATATAGCTCTAAAACTATCGCAAGCTGAAAAAACACTGAACAGAAAGCAAAAGATACAACAGAAAGAAATAGAAAATATTTCATCTTTACCAAAAAGAATGAGGAACACTGATAACTTAATATGTGAAAATCTTTTAACATAATTCACTATGTTGACAGATTTATGAAGAAACCATATGGTTATCTCAGTAGATGCAGGAAAAAAATTCAATTAAATTTAATACTCATATGTGATCAAATAACTCTTAGTAAACTAATAAGGGAAAAATCTTAATCTGATTTTAAAAAAGGCTCAACAAAATTAGATATCATCTCATTTGGGTGGTGAAACATTAGAAGCATTATTTTGTTTTTTGAACAAAAAAGTTGTCTATTACAATTGTTTTAATTAATAAATATTATACTAAAATTCTAAAAAGTATCAGTCAAAGAAAACAATCCCCCCCTTAAAAAATTCCAAATGAAATAAAATATACAGAGAGAAGAATTGGAAAGAAACACAGATATTATTTCCAGCAACAATGAATTAGAAAATGTAATTATAAAAGTTTCTGCCAACCATAAAGCAAAACTTACAAGTATCTGGGAATAAATCTAACATGATGCAAGTATGATTTTTATTGAGAGAATTATAACATAATTTAAAAATAACGAAATAAGTGGAAATTTGTTCTGGATTTACAAGTGGGAAGACAACCTTAAAATGATATCAAGTCTCTCTGAATTAACTTATGATGAAGTCCATGCAATTCCAGTCAAAACCCTGCAGGGTTGTTAATAAAACTTGACATTAGCCTTTATCATAAAATCCCTATGAAAGAGTAAAGGTCTAAGGATAGTGAAGCTATGTCCTAAAGAAGGATGTTGACTGGGAGACTGCCTGACCATTGACCCCAGCTTTATAAGATTACCATGATTAGAACAGGAAGACATCAACACATGGGATCAACAGACACGAAGGACACAGCTTTGAGGGCTCCGAAGCTGGTCCATGTATACTTAGATTAAAAAGTAAAGCTTTATGCTTTGTAGGAGAAAGAACAGGATGACAGTCAACGTTGGTAAAGGGGTGGAGGGAAGATGATTCTTCCGCCCTGCGTACGGGGGCTGGGGAAGGAGGACCGGGAAATGTAAGTGGGACAATTTCTTAGAAGATGATTTGTCTTTTCTGGTGAAGCTGATGATGGCAATATCCTACGCTGCTACATTTTACTAATTCAGGACATAGTCCACAGAAAATCTCATATGTCAGTATGTTTATTAGAGCATTATTTATAAAAAGGAAGGTTAGAAAAAACCCAAAATGTCCATACCTGGGAAAATGGATAAACTTTGAAATATTTATAGATTACTACACTGTAATTATTCTGAAAATGTAAGTCTTAATAGGTCTACATGGAGAACAGAATGAGGACAGAAGTTTCAACTGGATGGATGACAGCAACCCTTTGAGAAGAAATAATATTCAAGAGAAAAATTGGAAATGGAGTTGAATGATGAAAACTAATATGTTGAAAACTGGTGCCTGCATTCCTCTTGGGGAGAAATTTGTCTCTGTTTAGGGAGAAAGGGCTTAGTCAACTCAGATTCAGAAGGAAGAACCCAGGAAATACATTCTGGAGTAAAAGATATCTGAAAGAGGGTGCCCCATGTTATTAAACTCTGATTAACTTAGGACCATGAGACCATAGAAAATGTTTACTTAAAAGTTGAATATTCTAGTTCAAAGATTTTAATGTTTGCAAATTTTACAAGTACCATGTAATTAAGAAAAATAATTATTAAGAAGTTTCACTTATATTAGGAATCATAAATGCAAATCATGACAATGAAACACCATCTACACAAACTACACTGTCAAAGATTTAATTAAAATGACAAGGCCCCTTACTGAAGTGTGTTCAGGGAAGTCAATGCCACTTTACTGCTGGTAGAATGTAAACCAGTACGGATTATCTGGTGTTCATCTGAATAATGGAAAAGAATTAGACCCCCAAATTATAGTTCTACTTTAAGTAAATTATCCTCAGCTAAGATCAGAGATGTGCAAAATTGTTTACATACAAGGATGTGTGTTGTTTCTTAAGTTGTAAATGTAAAATATGGGAAATCTCTGCATGCTCAATAATAGTAATGCATTTAAATAAACTACACCATGATGGAATACTACTCAAATGTTCAAATAAATTTTTCAAAAGAGATTCGGTTTTATGGGAAAATGTTTGGGAGACATTGTTAAGCTTAAAAAGTTGATTCCAAAATGATATTATAGTTTATCTCCTATTTTTTGTATATGACTACATGGACAAGCATATAGAGGGAAGGGACAGAGGGAGAGCGAGGTAGGGAAAGAGAGACGGGGAATCAGAGAGAGAGAGAAAATAAGTGCATAAAAGAAAATAAACCTAAATGTTAAATGCACTAACTTCTGGGTCTCTAGCATAGTTTCTGTATTTTCCCACCTTTGTACATGTACATATATTACTTTGATAGCGATTTTAAAATGCAAGGCAAAATATATGGGGAGGGGATGGAGAGCAACGTCTGCAGACCCCTCATCCACTCTGGGAAGCCCCGTCTAGCTCCTGGAGGCAGGGCAGCCCAGGCTTCATGTCACGTGACCAGTGGCCAACAGAATCAGACTCCTTCTGGTTCGGTTTCTTTCATTGACTCCGGTGCCAGATGGCCAAAGTAATTTAGAATCCATCCCTCTGAATCCAGCCTTTTTACTGCATAGCAATTTGGAAGCACTGAAGAAAAGAAAATGTTTTTGTAGGATATATATATGTATGTGTGCATGTGTGTGTGTGTATATATATACGTGTGTGTGTGTAACAAATAAAGGAATCAGAAACATTGTTGGGTGGTACAGTTGTGAACTTCATCTCCATGAACACATATGGCCCAGATAACTAGCTGTGCAAATGCATCATGTGATGTTCAGATTCTTCTTGACGAGCAGTAGAAGTAAATTAAAATCCCACCAGGGCTTGAACTACAAATGAACTACTGGGGAGGAATATCATTTTTGTTGTGAAAATAAAGGTACTAATTTGATAAGGAGATTAAGGGAGTGGATTGAGGGGAAGGGAGGTTTCCTTGTTAAAAATTTACCATTGTTAATGGAGTTCATTAATCACTCCCATCTGCTCTTTCTGGCTATGAAAACAGTAAACCAAGAAGGAAAATTATGGAGGTCTTAATGCCTCCAGGACGTCCTTATACTTTTTAAGGAATATGGACAGTTAGCCTTTCTGTTTTAGCAACGACAAAGCTTTATTAAAATACGAAGTTGAATATATATTTGTATAAAGTTATGCAAACACTATCCCCATAACTGAGTACGGCACACCCAGTGTTTCTGGAAATAAAGTGAGGGCAGTGCAGAGACCTTAAGCCGGGAAGAGGCCGAGGCATTCCTGCTCACTGTTTTGCATAACCTTTCTCAAGTTAGCAAGTTGACAGCAGGTTTGCTGATGATAAGATTTTTATTTTCTAACTCTCCTGGCCATCTGTCCAGTTACATGTGATGAGTCTTCCGTAGCTACCCTGGGATTCCTGGAGTCATATAATTTCCTAAAACATGTCTATATTTTTCAGGAAATCCAGGAGAGGAAAGGCTAATTTATTTGAAGTTATAAATACACATTGTAAAAATATCAGATAAGGAAATGTTTTAGTAGGTAAAAAGAGTTTCTTTTTTCATCACATCTGAGCACCTGCTCTGTGCCTCTGTTAGGACCGAGGTTAGAGACAGTGGCAGATAGATACTCCTCCCCTGGTCTCAGGAATTTAGTGTCAGGGACTTCCAGAAGGGCAGTTCAACACGGGAAGTATTTAGAGCAGCCACAGGTACAAAATACTCTTGGAGCTCATTAATTCCACCCCAGGTGTCAGGGACATGATAGTTATTAGAGCTATTGACAAGCATTCTCCTTCTCCAGAGCGCAGCTTAGCTTCTCTGCTCCCATGTAGGCTGGGTGTGGCCGTGGACCTGCCTTGCCATGGTGATCAAGGTGGCTCTTCCTTCAATCAGGGTTCCAGAGAGATTGAGAAAGACAGCATCACTATTGACCATGCTGGACACGTAACAGGAGGGGAAAAACAACCTGCTGTTGTAGGCCACTGAGATTTGGGGGCTGTTTGTGCTGATTAATACGAGGAGTGATTTGAAGAGTTTAGCCCGGTACAGTGGTGCAGGGAAAGTAGGAGCAGGGAGAGCAGAGACTCAAAGATGCAGAGACGTTTTCTTCTGCCTTGACTGCCCCTCCTCCTGTCCTTGCCTGCTCCATGTCTCCTTGCCTCTTCCCTGATTACTGGCTCAGCATAGTGTGCTGACCCCAGCCCCATCTCTCCTACCCCACTGATCTACCCAGCTAGGTGTGAACGTGTGTGCCCTAAGGGCACATACAAGTTTATTCATGGCACCATTCATGGTATTAACAACCAGAACCCCAAACAAGCAACACAGAGTTCCTGGAGAATATTTTCTCAGGTGAAGAAAATGAGGTGAGGACTTGTTATTTGGTGCCCTGGTCTCACAATGTAGGTTACAGAGCGGGTTAGAGACCCTACAGACATAGCCATCCACCCTCAGAGCTGTACGTTTCTCTTACTTACTTATCTCCATTCCAAATTATGTGTACAGGAAAATGTGGAAGCAATTTTGAAAGTCAAATATAGTTAGTAGCATAGATGAATACATTTCAACACACACAGACATACAAACACGTATATACAATGGGAAACCATATAGCAATGAATAGAAATAAACCACTGATTATGCAGCATGGATGAATATCACAAACAATACTGACAAAGAGATACAAGTCACAGGAAAAAAATATAGTTTTTGCACAAAGTTTGCACAAAGTTTAAACTAGGTCAAAGAAAACCCAAAACCAAACAACAACAAAAAACGCTATGATGTAAGAAGCCAGGAGAGCAGCTCCTGTGGGGAGGGGAAGGGTGTGGTGACTGGGAGGGGGTGGGAAGGGCTCTTCCGAGGCCCAGAATGTTCTGCTTTTTGATCCAGCGTGGTGGGTAAACGTGTGCCTTCACTATGTGAAAACTCATCAAGCTGTATACTTCGGATTTGTTTACTAAGTTTTATACTGCAATTAAGTTTCTTAAAAGTAATCCTTCAAAGGAATTTTCATCTTGAAATAGACAATGTATTCCAATTAGCCTTGCACTAAAACTAGTGTTAAGGTTTCCTTTAGCTGTGGATTGTCTTTTGCCTTGCACTAGGTCTGTGAATTTGCACACGAAATGGGCCACCCTCATTGGTAAGTCTCCAGCAGACGCCTGTCTGGGTGTGTGGGCTCCACCTGTGAGGTAAGTGCAAGGGGAGATGGTGTGGCCAGTCAGTTGGGCAAGAAGGGGCAGCGACCTGGTCCTCAGAAGCCAGTGCTCCCACCCAAGCTCTTCCCCTTGGCTCTGAGACCCTCAGCAAAGCACCTAAGATTTCTGAGTCATCTCAATTTCTCCTCTACAAATTGGAGTCCTCGGGCATCAAAATGAATTTGTGTTAAGGTCACATAACTAAATGTGCATGTGGGCACTTTGGAAACCACAGACGTCTACACTAATGGGCATGTCCGAAATCCAGCTCCAGAAAGAGCTAGCCCATGAGCTCTGTGCTGCTTCTCCTCCCAACACACTTGAACCACAACATCTGCTCCTCTCTTTAACAAGCATGTCTCCAGAGCAGAGTCCACGGAATAGAGTTGGGCACCCAGGGGAAGGAGCAGGCATGGGCAGCAGAAGGCCTTTCTGTGCTGGTTGCTATGGTGACATTCAAATACTCCCATCAGCAATTTTCAACCAGTTATACAAATTGAGGGTCCTATATCTGTTTCCCAAATATGCAGCATAAATTTTTTGGATAGCGTTTTCTTAGGTGAAGAAAATGAGGTGAGTACTTGTTTTAGTACCCAGGGAAGCTCTCACTACATAAGTTACAGGGCTAGATAGAGACCTTACAGATGTAGCCATCCACCTTCAGACCTGTAGATTCCTCTTACTTACTTATGTCCATTCCAAATTATGTATACAGGAAAATGTGGAAACAATTTTGAGAGGCAAACACCCCCTGCGATCCTACACCTCACACAAGTGACCGTGTTCAGGTTGCATGCACCCTCCAGAACTTACCCACCCTCTGCAGATTTTATGCTAGTAACCAGTGTGCACATGGGACTTTTTGTCTGATGTTTTATAAAACACTCTATTATATATAACTCTATTATGGTCATATGTGATAGAATTCATAATTATTCTAAACATATTGGGCGACTAGCATTGTAAAAGCCTTAAGAGGAGTTTGAAGATGACTACAAACAGATCAGCCAAGGCCATGTTAAAGAATTTCTCTCCCTTTCCAGAAAAGCCTTCAAAAGAAGTGACCAAGACATCCTTCAGCAGATGAATGAACAAATAAACTGGCATGGTCAGGCAATGGAATATTACTCAGCATGATAAAGAAATGAGCTTTCAAGCCATTTAGAGATTATGCATGTCACTCAGCGAAAGAAGCCAATCTGATAAGACTACAGACTGTGTGATTTCAATTATGTGACATTCTGGCAAAAGCGAAACCATGGAGACAGGAAAAAGATGAGTGGTTTCCAGAGGCTGGTGGGGAAGGAGGAATAAATAGACAGATCACAGAGAACTTTTAGGGTGCTGGAAGTATTCTGTAGGATGCTGTAATGGTTGACACCTGCAGTCCTGCATTTGTCCAAACTCGTAGAAAGTATGCCACCAAGAACGAGCCCCAGTGTGCAGTGTGGCCTGCGGTGATAGTAAGGCATGAATGTAGGTTCGTTGATCGTAACAAGTGTTCCATTCTGGCGGCGATTTTGATAGCAGGGGAGTTTTTTTTTTTTTTTTTTTTTTGTGTGTGTGTGTGTAGGGGGATGGGGTAAAAAGAAATCTCTGTACTTTCTGCCCAATATGGCCTTGAACCTAAACTGTTGCAAAAAATAAAATCTGTTAGCAAACAAATGAGCAAAGCCTTCTGTGGTTCTGCTTTGCCTTAGAATAAGACCAGACTTCCAGGCCAGATGGTGCCTCCAGCCATCTCCCCAAGTGCAGTCCCTCACTCTGCCTCAGCTGGGACCCCGTGGCTCTTCCTCAGCTCACAGAACACTCCAGCTTCCTCCTCCTGCCCTGGCACCTCCCTCAAACTTCACCTCCAGTGTCACTGCCTCCAGGAGGAGGTGCTCTTCACTCCCACCCACGCAGGCTAAAGAATGGTTCCGGGTGCACTCACAGGAACCAGGACTTCCTTTCCTGCTGCTGCAGTATGGCTTGGCTCTTTGTCCCCTCCAATGTTGGAGGTGAAATGTGCTGAAATGTGCCCCCCAATGTTGGAGGTGGGACCTGGTAGGAGGTGTTGGATCATGGGGGCAGATCCCTCATGAAGGGCTTGGGCCATCGCCGTGGTGATAAATGAGATCTCACCCTGAGTTCACAGGAGGCTGGCACCTCCCTCTCTCTCTTGATCCTGCTTTGGCCAAGTGATATGCTGGCTCCTCCTTCACCTTGCACCATGATTAGAAGCTTCCTGAGGCCCCCCAGGAGCAGACACTGGTGCCATGCTTCCTATACAGCCTACAAAGCCATGAGCCAAGTAAATCTCTTTTCTTCATAAATTACACAATCTCAGGTATTCCTCTATTGCAATGCAAACGAACTACTATAGTGCGTCACCATGGGTAACTGCACAGTTATCTGTGGGATCATCCATACAGGATGAGGATGTGCTGTCTACTAGATGGTAAGCTGCCCTGCTTGAATCCCTAACCCTTTGCTCAGGTCTAATAGACCTTCAGTACAAAGTGACAGAATTGCACAGTCAGCTCCTCACCCCCAACGTGAGAAGGTTTTTGTGTTGTTTCCTTCCAGTCTTTGTCCATAAGCATATTGAAACTGTACCAACCCGAAATTAATATAGTCGTCATTTTACGTTACAGAGCCCTTTTAAAATAAAACCCCCACGAGTATACATAGTTTATCACCTGATTTCTTCCCATGAATCAGCAGCAAGCTTGCTGAGTGAGGTCAAGCTCTTCAACATCACAAGGAATGCTGCCGGCCAGGCTGAGGGCTCGTGGAGGGGGACAAGAAGGAGAGGCCACAGGACCTGCTTGGTCCCTAGAGGTGCCCAGAAAACACACTGCCTGTTCTGTGAACACCCAAGCCCATTTTTTTCTGCTGGGAGAGTAATGGGAGGGCTGAGGTTCATTCCTGGTCCCCGTGGTGCTCACATCTCGGATGCCATTGACACAGTGTCTGTGGGCCAGCTGATTTCACTTAATTTCCTTCAAACAAAGCAAAGGCCACAGAACTTCCTCAACCGAACATGATAACAAGTCATAAATTGCACGTGTCACCCCCTCATCAAGTGGATGCTTCAATAGTTGCTTGGAGGAGAGCCTGAATTTGAGGGTGGCCTTCTTTGTGGATAAAGTGGTATAGAAAACAAGCACTGTTCAAGTATCTATCTGCCCAAAACCAGTGAACGTGGAACTGTTCGCCCCATGTGAAAGGTGGTTAAGCCCTGGTTGAAGCCACCACTCTTTGGAGGACATCTCTTCCCCACTCCCCTTCGTTCTGCTGCTCCCTCCTCACTTCTCTGCTCCACTTCCCTCCCTCCCTCCCTCCCTCATCCCCACTCTCTTATGAAGACCAGACACAGAGAGATGCTAGCAAGCGGTGCAACCTGCTGTTTATCTGCCTGTCATCTTCATCAGTAACTTCAGACCGACCTGGAAATCCCAGGGCACTGCTCTAGGGGCCTACGAGAAGCATGTGTGGTCTCCAGATAAACTTGCCAACAAAAAAAGAAAAGGGCCTTGGCATACTCAGGGGGCAGTTGAGACAGAAGCTGACGTCGATCCCAGCACGTCTAGAGGAAAATCCATTTGGCATCAGGCTGAGAGACTTGCCGTAAATGAGGATTTTCTGTTCAGGATTTCAAAACTGCATGTTTCTGCTCTCTCACTCTCTGGCTTCAACTTCTTTTCTACAGGGGTCATCATTTCAGCAGCAGCATTGGTCTTTGCCTTCCAAAATGTGCTTGTTTCTGTTCCCTCAGGGGAGAGCATCATTAATAAATCAGACCTTTGTGCTGTGCAGAAGATGTGCCGTGCTGTTAGGTCTGCTCCAGACGTGCCGACCTGAAGCCCAGTCACCCCAAGCATCCGCAGAGCCAGATGAAAAAAAAAAAAAAAAAAAAAAGCAAAGCATGCAAGCATGGGGCCAGGCTTGAGCACTCAACAGCAGATCATGGATTTAATGGCTATTTCCCCAGGACACGGTGGACTGTTGGCCTGGGATACATTGGTGGGTTGTTTTGGCCTGATGCAGACAGTCTTGAATATCAGATTCAGTTTGTGCAATCAACCGAATGGCTGCCTCACCTCTCCCTCCCCCTCCACAATGCCTTTTCTTCTCCCAGTTCTTCACTCCATTCCAAGTGGGAGGGGGTAATGGCCAGAACACAAGCTTTGGCATCAGAAGGTCTTGCGTGTACACCAGCTGGGTGATTTACCAACATGGTGACCCTGGGCTAGGCTCACCTCCCAGGAGCCCCAGCTTTCTTTGCAAAGTGGAGACTGTCTACCCTGGTGGCCACACAGTCATTAGAGGAAGGGAGTGTGGGACCCTGAGGGAGCAGCCTGGCAAAAGTTACTGCTTAGTAAGAGATGCAAAAGTACTTCTTCGGTTTCTACTTTCTCCCCATTCTCTACACCTCAGATTAGAACTCTTCTTAGGTAAGAGGCCAAGTCTTGTTCATTTTTGTTCCTGGAACATAAATAGATGTTCTGTAAACACTTCCTGAGTTCACTCATCAGCTGAATAAATTCATTAAAAACCACCATTTGCCTGACAAGAAAACAAACATCCCCAGTTCCAGCTACCCCAGTACTTTTCATGGCATGGTGTTTGTATTTTCATGTTTGTTGATTTGCTTACTTGCGTCTCACCCTTCCACCCCAATTAGACTGTAAAGTTGATAGAAAAGCACCCGGAACAGAGTGGGCACCCCATCAAGACGGCTCCAATCAACAAACTGGTCGTGGTTTTCATTTTTAATTCATAATTTTGGAACAGAAATAAATGGCTTTGCAAAATGCCCTGTGCAGAAAACACTCAGCTCTCGTCTGTTAGTCTAAGCTCATCACTGATGTTTAAGTTTTGGGGGCAAGGAGAGGGTCGTGCCTGGAATCTGGCGCCACGGTCTGTCATGTGTGTTCCTAAACTCATGAAAGAGCCACTGCCCTTTCTGCTGATTGTTAACTTGACCCTGTCTTTACATGGATTTGCCTTAGAAAAGTCTTCTCCAGACATAAACTGGCATTTAACAGAAAAGAGGGAAAACGGGAATAACATGACATCATTTCTTACGTCTGCCTGGAAAGGCCGCGGAGGATGCACCGCGTAAGAGGCGAATAGAAGAAAATCAGAAGGCTCACAGCTGACAAGGGTGTTAATTGGAATACGCTCCTGGAGGACAATTTGACCATTTGCAGCAAAATCCATTTAAAATGGCATACATCCAGACCCAGAATTCCCCCCTTTAGGTATTTATTCCAGGGATTCAGCAAATAGGAACAAGAATTTCATGAGAGGAGGGTTATGACTCCTGGTTAAAAGAGGAGCACATGCGCTAAGTCGTATGAGCTGGCATGAGCTGGCATGTTTCTTCCCTTGTAAGAACTGTATTTTGTGGCTTGGCACATTGGCTCATACCTATAATCCCAGCAATTTGGGAGGCTGAGGCCAGTGGGTCACCTGAGATCAGGAGTTCAAGACCAGCCTGGCTAACATGGTGAAACTCTGTCTCTACTAAAAATACAAAAATTAGTTGGACATTGTGGCACACGCCTGTAGTCCCAGCTACTCCATTGGCTGAGGCAGGAGAATCACTTGAACCCAGGAGGCAGAGGTTGTAGTGAGCCAAAAGCACGCCACTGCACTTTAGCCTGGGTGACAGAGTGAGACTCCATCTCAAAAAAAAAAAAAAAAAAAAAAAAGAACTGCATTTTGGACCACTGCATTCTATTGAATCGTCTTCCAGAGTTTCCCTAACAGTGATTGGCTCTAGATCATTGGGACTGTAGGTAACAGTTTTCTTTGCTTGTCTACAGTTTTTGTATTTTTTACAGTAAAAATCTATTACAAGCAAAACAAAAGTGAAGTGTATGAAAGGGGCTGGATCTTTTAGGACCCAAAGTTACCCTTTGGCACAGGCACAATTGACAAGCTACACATTAATCAGAACATACTCTGAATGACCGTAGGATACACAATGGCAGATCCTAAACAAAGAATATTAAATATTTACATGAGGCCGAAGCCAGTGGGGAGTTGCTTGCATGATGGGGAAGCCCAGGGCCAGCACAGGCATTTTATGATTACATAGAATGTGGAGGAGGAAAATTGTTTAGGAAGATGGTGAGGAGGTGGGGAGGTGGGGCAGAGGGACAAGGGGAAGAAATGTTTTATTCAGAAGGAGGGTTGCATTTGAAAATCAGGATGGAGCCTGTTTATTTTAAGGATTTCCTAAGATTTTTCTGAATCCCGATGTTTCCTTTTAGAATGGAGATGACTCCAGGCCTGACTTCCCTGATTCCTGCCTTAACATCCTAAAGCCCCGGCCAGGCGCAGTGTCTCACGCCTGTAATCCCAGCACTTTGGGAGGCCGAGGTGGGTGGATCACCTGAGGTCAGGAGTTTAAGACCAACCTGACCAACATGGTGTATTCTGTCTCACAAAAATTAGCTTGGCATGGTGGTGTGTGCCTGTAATCCCAGCTACTCAGGAGGCTGAGGCAGGAGAATCGTTTGAGCCTGGGAGATGGAGGTTGCAGTGAGCCTAGATATGAACTTTGCACTCCAGCCTGGACAACAGAGCAAGACTCCGTCTCAAAAGAAACGAACAAAATGTCCTCAAAGCTCTGAAGTGAACAGCCCAGTGGGAGCTGCTTTGTGGCAAGCTGGCAGCCGTGCAGCCCAGACCGTGCCATGTTCTGTGCCATGCCTGGGCAGGCCCCCTGGTCAGTCACGGTGCTTTGGCTGGCTTAGATGTGTAGGCTGAGGGTACTAAGAAATTAGATACAGAGGACAGTGCTTCAAAATACCATCCACTTTACAAAAGCCCCAAAACTTATCAAAAACATCTTACTTGTGATGACTGGAGCATAATAGATGTGTAAAAAATACTTGCGGAACGAATAAATGAATGAGCTTATGAACGAATGAATGCAGCTTAAAATAATTATCAGTGTTTTGCAGACAGTTCTCTTCTGTCCATAAAAGTATATAGTGGATTATTACCCTCTGGATTACACTTTGAAAATTAGACCCACATTTTTTGAGTTCCTGTCTGAGGCCCCATCTGTGGTTACACTCTCGGTAGGAATGAGAACACACACGCTGGATACCTGCAGATGGAGATGGTGTGTTTCAGGATTAATGTTAACATGGTGTGAACCACAGTCTCAAGGACTAGAGAAGCCAGTGTGGCTATAAGGGCCAAGAAGACTTTGTAAAAGAGGTGAACTGGAGGTGGCTTCACAAGATTGGCAGGACTTGGGGAGCCACTAGGAGGAAGAAACCCAGGGATGGGGTAGAGTGACCACAGGTGACCACATCGGTTGATTGGAGAGGAGCTGGGTCAGAGTGTGTGCCATGACATGGGAGTGAGACGTGCCACTCCCTTTATTTTTCTAGGTCAGATCAAGCCCTGGGGTTGATGAGAAATGGGAACCCGGCCATGCATTCTCGTGCTCCCACCCTCCCTAAGATTGGCTCCAGATGGCCATGTCTCCGGTGCTTTTGTCCAAGACTGGCCGGTTCAGAGTGTGGCCACCTTCCTTCCAGCCGCACAGCAGCTGCCCTTCAGCCACCTCCCCAGCATGACACGGCACAGTCCACTGAGGTGGGCCTTGGTGCTCCTCTGTGTCCACCTCCAGACACCCTGTAGCTGTCGAAGCCCCCAGTGAAGACACAGAGGGCTGCTTTCCTCCCTGCTCCCACACGCTCACTCAGGCTTGCCCCCTCTATCCTTGAGTGGGCCGGGATCCTTCCCATTCGGCTTCCATGCATTTGCTGGAATCCTTTCTGAATCTTCCTAGAAAGGTTTTGCTTCTTCTCTTTGCCTTGCAGTTGATCACCTCGCCCTCGGAAGCCCTCTCTGGGCTCACCATCCTGCATGTTCCCTCTTATGAGATTAGATGCCTGCCTACCCACTGCCCATCTGCTCCTTTGCCATATGTACAGCCCCAAGGTCAGGAATTGTAGATGAATCAGCCCCGATTTTATCCCAAGCACCAAGCCCAGAGTCAGGAGTGGAGGAGCTACTCTGCACCGTTTCTTAGATAATTAGCTGTACTTAGAGCACAGAGCAGTGGAGAGGAGGAAACAAAATACCATCAGCCAGGTACGCGGGGGACAAGTCAGAACCCAGAGATGCTCCCAGGGAAGAGATGGTGGGGCCGACAGCTCATGTTTATTGAGCATTCACTACAGCCACACGCTCCTCCAAATACTTGAAATCCGCCCCCACCGCGATGAGGCAGTTCCCACCGTTATCCTCCCTGTGAAATTCGGGGAGCAGTCACTAGCAGAAGCTAAGTCACGGCCCAAGGCTCCCCCCCCGTGAGTGGCTGATGCCCGTTTGTCTCCCAATCTGTCCTAGACTGGGCCGCGGGGACCTGCATGAGGTGCTGGTGGCAGCTGGAGAGCAGAGCAGGGCATGCGGGTGGGAGGAACCCCTCACACAGGGAGCAGGGGGTGCTGGCAGCCGCAGGCAGGTGTGGAGCCCCTCCAGCCGCAGCTTCTGTTTCCCCCAGGAGGTGAAGACCGTGCTCAGTGCGCAGCAGGATGGGGCAGGCATGGGCAGGAGATTTGAGGGAATGACCATGCAGATGATCACAATAATAGCCAGCGCTTACACAGGGAGTGACCACTGGTCCTGTTTGCCCAAAACCATCTGTCATCTCAGGGTGACTGCACGAGTCCCCTTCCCCTTCCTCATTCATGTTTCACGCTGGGCGCAGGGCTCTGCTCACACACCTCACTGCACATTCCACATCACCTTGCTTGTCCACTCTGAGCCGTCGGTGCAAGGGCCTGTGTGGAGCGGGAAGGGTGGGTGAGGGGTGGGTGAGCCATGTTGAGGACCCTCTCAAGGCTGCAGATCCTGGATGTGTAGTGGCCCCAGAGTGACCACAAGCCCACAGTGAAAGGTTCAGCACCACTTGGCCTACAGGGTGGATGGAGGGGCTGAAGGACCCCAAGGCAGGCTGCAAGCCCAGCAGGATGAGGACTTAGAATGCAAAGGAAAAGAGGAATTTAGAGACATCTCAAGCCCTTCCCTCTCTTGCCCTCTGGCTGGGTAGTTACTGGTCACACCAGCTGCAAGATGGATCCACAAACAGAACCACCATTTATAGCATCTTTCCTGTTTTCAGATTATCTGTGGCTCTGATAAAATTAACAAGGTGGGGATTCATGGGCAGCTCTGACTTCCTGTCTCCTGTGCGCTGCGGCAAAGGCTGATCATCGCACGTGCTGCAGATAGCTCTGTTGAGCCCACAGTGAAGACACTTTATATGTATATATATAAACTGTGTGTGTGTGTGTGTGTATTTTTTTTTCTAAAGACCAATGACTTTGACAGGGATGAGGTTGAACAAATGTTTATTTATGGCCTGTTTTCATAGGGCAGATGGAGAAGCAGTTTTATGCTCAGGGAAAAGAACGGATTTTAAGAGCTTACGTCTTGGGATATTGTTACTAAGTCCCGCTCAGTGCTGTGTTATTAACCAGATGGTGAATGTCTCATTTAAATGTCCTTTATTGAACGTCTGGGGAAGCTGTTTCTGGGCCATGTTTTTGCTCCTTGCTCCCTGCGACCGGGGTGATTCTGTTGTGGTGGATGTTGTTGCTGTTAACTTGCAAGTGCTCCCAGTTCAGACCCCGTCCTGTGGTTTAATCCATGTCTGCAGGATGACAATGAGTTGCCATTTATGAGAAATGCAATTGCAGATTTTGGAGGTCCCAGCATTCCTTTCAATGTTTACAGTTTATAGTTTCTGGAGAAGAGGTGAATTTGTTGGGTAAATGTTGCACATTTGTGTTGCACGGTGCAACTGCACTGCACGTGTGTGGCCTCACTGAGGAGCGTCGGCCATGAAGTTACAGCCACCACTGAAGATCGGTGCCCCTGATAGATGGCAAGCGACAGCAGGCAGGGCAGGGAGAGATTTTACGTGATTCTTCCAATTTTTTCATGTCTCCAAGAACTACCACCTCCAGCAGCAACATATAAAATTCTGACTACCAAATTTAAAATTAAAAAAGGAAACAGGCCGGGTGCAATGGCTCACGCCTGTAAGTCCAGTATTTTGGGAGGCCGAGGTGGGTGGATCACTTGAGACGGAGTTAGAGACAAGCCTGGCCAATATGGTGAAACCCCTGTATCGACTAAAAATGCAAAAATTAGCCAGCCATGGTGGTGTGCGCCTGGAATCCCAGCTACTTGGGAGGCTGAGGCAGGAAAATAGCTTGAACCTGGGAAGCAAAGCCAAGGTTGCAGTGAGCCGAGATCGTGCCATTGCACTCCAGCCTGGACATCGCAGTGAGACTGTCTCACACACACACAAAGGGAAGCAGTTCTCATTAAGATAGGATTCTTGTTAGTCGTGGAAAGAGGAACAGTCTCCTTCACCTATTTCTCTGTTGAGGGGGCAGCCTGAGCGTGTGATGGTCCTGTGGCTCACCTTCATTTCGAATCCTGTGCCTGGCTCAGGCTCCCCACTTTTCCATGGGGGAGTCCACATGTGGAAAACGCAGTCATTGCTTTTACTCACAATTCTCCCTCTAGATGCAAACGTGTCTCTGTGGGGACGAGCAAAGCTCCTGTGGATAGGAGATCAGATGGATGAGGGATCCCACGGACACAGCCTTTGGCCTGATATGGGCATCCTTGGGAGAGACCCCTCCACACAAATGTTCCCTGCAAGGAAAACACTCCTGCCTTGCTTTCTTCAACTCAGCTATGATCTCCTTTCTTGGTGAGAAACTGTAGGAAGAGCGCGCACACGCGTGTGTGTGTGTGTGTGTGTGTGTGCGCACATGCATGCATGCATGTGCATGATCTGATATGAACTATGTAGCCCCTTCCTTCCCGGGTTAGCTCCTCACTGTGTCCCCAGATGAGGCTTTAACCCATGAGTGCCCTGACTGATGGCGCTGTTGCCCTCAGCCCTGCTCACTTGGCCCCTTACCTGGCTCTGTCTCCTCAGGGACAGGGTCACACCAGGGTGACAGCATCAGCCTCCCAGCTTCCCAGCTGGCCTGTCCTCCTTCTGCAGAGGTTCGGCCACAGACCCTGCCTGCACACCACAGCCAAAAACTATTCTTTGAGGACTACAGCCTCTCAAGAAACTGACGCTTAATGACGCAGAACTCTGCGTTTCCTGCCCTCCACTTGTCATCATTTTCCTTCCCAGCACGCCCGACACCAACCTGGATCTCTACCCCAGAAACTCAAAACCCATTTTTGGCACACCATCACACTCGCCTTCCTTAGCTCCTCTAACCCAGGTCCCCATTCCTCTGCACCTGTGTCCACCACCCAGAGTCCCTCCCGTTAAGTCGCCTCCTCCATCCCGCCTTCTCCCGACCCCTTTGGCCCACACGTCTTTGAACTTTTGCAGAATTTGCATCTGTAACAAATTACTTGCTATTTAATTATGTTCTGTCATATTATTCCTGTTGAACTTGGCTGAGAACCGTGCTCTCCTTGAAGGCAGGAACTGTCTTTGTTGTTCTGTGTCCTGATTCATCCCCCAGCCCCAGAGCATGTCTGCAGGAAAGGGCTTTCAAGCTCAGGTCATGGAATTCCACCCAACTGCACTCTTACTTCTGTTTTTCCAAGTTGATCTTTTTTAAAAAAAACTTAAATGAATTTATTATTAAAAGAACTTTTATCACCTCCAGAAATGGAAAACTGTATCATCTGCCATCAGTAGAAGTTGTCTGTAAAAGCAAATTCCATGTAAACAGAACGACACAGCTGGGCTCTGCTTTCTCAGTCTGAAACCTGCTCTTTCTGCCTTGGCCATGGAGACTCCAAGTTCTAAAGACATACTAGGAACAGACCACAGCTTTTATTGTATCTAGAAGAATAGAGGGAAAAAAAAACACCTGAAAAGTAAACAACTTCCTCACTCTGTGATTGGTGGTTGTAGAATCCACTGAGCAGGCGTCATCGAAGGTCATACTCAGCCCACAGCTCAGGACTGTCTGGTACAGACTCCAAGAACTACCACTTACTATATGAGTTCCAAGTAACAAATTCTGAGTATTATCTTATTTAACTCACCCCGGGGTGAGTTCTCTAAGGAAGAACCCATTATTGCCCCGTCTTCCAGATGAGGAAACAGGCCTAGCAGGAGGAAGAGGCTTGACCACAACCACACAGTCGTAGGTGGCTGAGTCAGGATCCAGTGAGGGTAAACCGCCATCCTAAGTTTTCAAAGAGAGAGAGAATTTAATTACAGGGATTTCCTAACTGGTAGAAGAACCAAGAATTCGGACAAAGGACATTGAGGCAACCCTGGTGTCCACAGCATCAGGAAGGGTCTACCACCTCTCAGAGGCACAAGGAAGGAGACAGTTACCACAGCCCAGAAATCAGACTCACTGGAGGGAAGCTGGCACCAGGGTGGGTCTTTGTGGCAGGAGCTGGCTTGTAGAAGGAAGGACGCTCCAGTCAACACAGCCCAACAAAGAGAGACAAGAAGCCTAGCCAGACTCCTGTACACATCCATGTCTCATCAGGTTTCTGATTGGCCCAGCCGAGTCAGGCGCCAGAGACACATGAACCTGGGCCCATAGCCTGCAGAGGCCAGAACCCCATGATACAGGGCAGAGCAGGGAGAGATGGGAAGAGGGGAGACCCTGAGAGCACTAGGCATAGGCTCAGCCAGGTAGCCACATTCTGGGGTCTTCTCACTCACACAAAGCATGATGCAGCTGACTATTGGATTTCATGAGATAAGGGTTCATGTGTGTTCGTCCCCATTCCAAGAAGAGGTGGGCTCTTCCTACTTTCTAGCTACCTGGAGCTACCTAGAACTTTCTTCTAATGTCTAGGAAGTCCTGCAAGTAAATTTTCCATTTTAAAACTGTTTAAAGTTGTCTGAAGACAGTTTTTTCCTCCATTCTTTTAAGCCCATTGAAAAGGTAGTGCAAAGTATCCCAGAGTGAGAGAGGTGAAACTGGAGTGCAGTTGTTTTTCTTGAATTGGGAACAGATCTGAGGTCCATGGAGCATGTGGGTAGGGGTTACCTGTGTCTCACTCCCTGTCTGCATTCCCTGGAGGACGCCAGGTCTCCTCAGGGCTCTTGAATATATTTAAAAGGCTGAGGCCCCACCATGAGACACTCTATCTCGTTCAAGGCTCCCAGCTCCACAGGAGCAAAGGGCAGAAAGCTGCCAGACCACACACATAATGCAGGAATGTCCGAGACCCTTATCCTGAGGGAGCAACAGGAAGCCTTGGAAGATGGGGAAGGGCCGGTAGCCATGAGGCTCAGTCCTCTTCTGCCTGATGGGTGTGACCTGTGGAGTCAGTCAGACTAATGTGAAGAAACTGAAGACAGGCTATTTCTCACCCATCTGATCATGGGGGCTGAAATTAGGTGGCAGTGATGTGGAAAATGAGGGATGACATGAGGTCAGTCCCCCAATGTCAGCCAACTCGAGGGGCTTGCTTGAGTCTTGATGACCAGAGATTGATGGATGTGAGATCGTGGAACACTCATGAGACCTAGAGCAGAAAGCAGGCCATCACCTTGGCAAGGCATGTACACAGTGCAAAACCAGACAGCAGCCCATCCCATTCAGCTCCTCCTCCCCGGGGCAGGACTGCGGCTGAGGGAGTGGCAGGTGAGAAGCAGACGAGGCGAGGGCCTCGACCTGACCACAGGAGGCTGTGGTTGAGCAGGACCAAAGCCTCATTACCCTGAGAGCGTAAGTAATAAAATTCCTGTGATCTCTCCTGCCTAGGGAAGGGCTTAGGATCGTTTAGGATCAGTTAGATGGTTAAACATTGACAAAGCACTTTTCTGTTCTAATTATTTCTTTTTACAACCAACTTTAGGGTGCAGACAGGTCCCCAGGTCTGGGTCTTCTGTGATTTTGTTCAGCAGGCCAAGAAACATAAGTTTCTTGCCCTGAAAATCCAAGCTGTCACATTTCCAAAGAAGCAGTCATCAGAAAAGAATACGGTCTGCCGCCCCAGCCGGCGACCCCTCCTACTCGGACAAGGGCGTGCAGACTCCCAGCGAGGGCGCGCCGGCGCCCCTGCCCAACGGCAACCACCGGTGCTGTCGCCTCTGCAACATCAAGTTCAGCAGCCTGTCCACCTTCATCGCCCATAAAAAGTATCACTGCTTCTCGCACGCTGCTGAGCATGTGAAGTGAGCGCCCACACTACAGCCGCAGACGCTTTGCATGCCCCCGGAGAAGCAGGGGGAACCAGCCCCAGGCCGCAGGGGACTGTGATTCCTGGGAGCCCCACCAAGCACTGGCCTCGGCGGAAGGGGCCGCAGGGGGCAGCGCCCACATGGACCCTTGGCATTTAATAAACAGGTTGAGTTTAATGAAAAAAAAAAGTGTCTCTAATAAAGCAGGGAGACAATAACGTTGAACAATTGCTATTTTCTGTTCAGCATCACCTCCTTATTACCTTAATTCACCTCCCTAATTCCAGCGTACAGAGCAAAGAAACATGTTGTCAGCTTGCACCTCACTGAATAAATGTCTTCTGAGTCACAGACTACTTTTCCACTGAAGCCAACCTCCTTCTGAATTTCCTGGAAGGGCCTTGGCCACAAAGCTCAGTGGTCCCTATCTCAGAAGGCACCAGGGCAGGGCCATTGAAGTCCCTGAGGGTGGTGATGAGCACACAGTGCTGCTGGTCCCCTGGCACTGGCTGGCTGTCAGAGTTCCCCTTCTGTATGTGCCACCGTGACCTGACCTAACAGGCTTACCCAGCCCTGGGTTACCCCACCTTGGAGAAATAGGAGGGATTTGGGGGATTCTTATGACTTGGGCAATGATGAGGGGCCTTGACATTGTATCTCCTGGAGTGACGTTCTTAGACCCCTCAGAGTGGAAATGAAACACTCAGCAATGAGCAAAAACCATCCATGTTTTGATTTTAAGATGGTCCATCTCATTTGACATCACTCCTCTGTCCCATTGGGCAATTTCTTGGAAATGTCCGAATTCTTGGGAATCTCTGGGTAATTGTGCTTACAAAGCTGATGCAAAGAAGTTAATGGGAATCTCGGGCCTGTACAGGAAAATAGTTGAGGAGTGTTGCTGGCCTCTGACAAGGACCACTCGTTATAAGGACACCATCGTAGGTGGAGGCTCTGGAACTGCCCTTATAATGTCTGTGAACCTTCACCTGCCTTGAGACCCTTGAATACAATTTGTCCTTTGCACTTTTAAAACGAGTATGCTTTTGTGGCTGGGAAGAGTAAAGCCAATTTGTTGGGGAAGAATTATTCAGAATTGTCTCCCAGGCCTCGAGGGACAAAGGAAGGACATTTGCAATTTGAACAGAAGGCACTGAAAGGACGTCTTTTAGACCCAAGATGTGAGAGGTTGGTGTGATCAGTGTCCCCTCCATTTGCATTTTAACTGTCGGGCAAAGCCATTGTGAACAGGAAGGGCCCCGCCCCCTCACACACTGGCCGGGCAGCTGGACACTCTGCCCCATTGTTGGCAGGTGTTTCTGGGGGGCATCGTGGGTTCAAGGCTCTTGTTTCAGTTTCTTTTGGTATGTTAACGTATCCTCTCTTTGAAAGAACTTGGTCTATTATTTGACTCATGAAAATAGACAAACTATCCCAAACCATTAGCCTACTCATTAAATATTTACAATAAGTAACCGGGATGAAAATACCTGTTCTATAGGTATGTCACGTGGGGGCAGATAAACCAAAGCCTGCAAACACTTTTTTATACTCCATATAAAAGGCCCCACACATGCTATGGAGTGACGATAGAAATCGCTATTTACGTTCTGCACATTGAGGACCATTGAAACCAATCTCCAATGATGCTCAGCTGTCTGTCAGGTCACAGAATCCCACTTGAAAGACCGAGAACTGTAGAAAGAGGTTTCAGCAAAGTACACGGACTTCCCATCCAGAAACTCCCATTTCATCAACAACCGTCTTGCATAGAATCACAGAAAAGAAGTGTTAAGGAAAGCATACCCACAACTTAGAAAAATAAGGCAAAAAAAAGTATTGTGCTCTCTTTCAAAGTCACACTAAACAGTGTCTAACAATCTAACAAGCCCATCTAAGGTGCACCTGAAGCTCTAAAACAATTATTTAAAGTTTAATTTAATACTTAGAATTGACATGTCAAACGACGTAGAGGAAGGATAAGTTGCAAATTCTTCCTGTCTAGTAGAAAACTTCGTGATTTTCTGTCCAGTAGAAAACTTCACAGCTAAGCCCAGACGTTATGAATTAATTGATGATTTCTGACCCACAGGGCATGGCCAGTTTTGTTTCTAACTTGCAGGCTTGTAACTGCGCAATGGGTTCACCTTGTCTGCTGCCTTGACAGAGCCAATTTATTAAGACAGAGGACTTGCAATGAAGAAAGAGTAAGTCACATAAAGTCAGCTGCGCAGGAGACCAGAGTTTTATTATTACTCAAATCAGTCTCCCTGAGCATTCGGGGATCAGAGTTTTTAAAGATAACTTGGCAGGTAGGGGCATGAGAAGTGGAGATTACTGATTGGTCAGGTTGGATATGGAATCATAAGGGGTCACAGTGAGGTTTTCTTGCTGTCTCCTGTTTCTGGGTGGGATGGCAGAAATGGTTGAGCCAGATTCCTGGTCTGGGTGGTATCAGCTGACCCCTCAAGTGCAGGTTCTGCCAAATGTCTCAACCACTGATCTTAGGTTTTACAATAGTGATGTTATCCACAGACTCTGGCCAGAGGCTGCATGACCCCCAAACCGTAATTTCTAATCCTGTAGCTAATTTTTTATCACCACAAAAGCAGACTGGTCCCCAGGCAAGAAGGGGGTCTTTTTGGGAAAAGGCTATTATCAATTTTGTTTTGTTTCGGAGTTAAACCATGAACGAATTCCCTCCTAAATTAGTTCAGCCTATGTCCAGGAATAAACAAGGACAGCTTAAAAGTTAGAAGCAAGATAGGGTCGATGAGGCCTGATCTCTTTCACTGTCATCATCTCCTCAGTTACAATTTTTGCAAAGGCAGTTTTAAGCTTCCTCGTCATTTTTCCCCATTGGTCAGATCTGCTAGTCTCTTCCTGAGAACCTGCTTTGGTTCCCTCATTCAGGAGTTAAATATGCTTTCAGAACATGCTCGCTAGGCACGGGTTTGAGTTATGCTTTATAAACTTCAGAAAATTGTACTCCAAAGGCTGTCTGCAAAGTGTTTAGAAAATAGTGATACTCTTGATGCTAGATTTATAGCAACAGGTCCTAACTAGAGAAAAAGCTTTTACGTATATCCCAACTGCCTCTCAGTGTGGAAAATGATGGGATGGAGCAGTCAATCCCCAATCTCTGCCCAAGGGAATTGTGAAAAGCCACCCATGATGTGTCAATAATTCCTTCATGGTGGAGCACCCATCACAGCATGGACATTGTACACGCATTCAAAAATATTTTATGGGTAGCAGCTGAAGGGAATATCATTTCTCATTTTTGAACGAGAGTGAAATCGTAGCTGGTCCTCCTGAGTTGTTCACGGAGTAATTCTTCAGTCACGGTTTCTCACTGTCCTTTCCTCTTGAAGTTCTGTTATCCTAGAAGAAAAACCAAACAGTACATAGAAAGATAACACAATGAAGAACGCTGCTTCAGACCTCTTTTACAGGAAACCTGACATTATTTCCAGGAAACTCGACTTGTTTGTAGTGGCAGATATCAACAGGAGAGCCCAGGGAACACAGCGGCTGTAGGAAGGGAAGTCGTGCTGCCCGAGTCCTTTCAAAGCTTCACACGAAGATCTTGAGAGCTTTTCCCAGGGCTGCCCGGCTTATCTACCACAGCTGTATGATTTATAGGGTCAGAGAAAGTCAGAAGTATCATGAGTGTTCATGGATCAAACAGAGCCTCCTAAATCCTCGCTTTCCAAGATTCACTTGGAGACATCTGGGGTGTTTTCTGTACAAAGTGTTGGCTACTTAAAAGTTTAGTAGCCTTGTGATAAATAAGATACATCTTCTCCTCTGAAGGCTCCTAGAAGACGGTGGGAAAAGATAGGGAGCTACCGTCTTCCTAGAGATGTGCAGTTATTCTGGCCAGCTTATGTGATTGAGACAAGCAATTTTACAATGAATTGCTTGAGAACCTGAATGGCCAGGCTAACCAAAATGCACATCCTACTGAAGCAACACACTTCAGGAGCTACCTGACCTTCCAGTTACACCTTTGGATTAAGGAACAACAGCTCCAGAAAAGCCTGGCGGAAATAGAGCGTGTTGTTTGAGAGGGACAGCTCATTAGCTGATCAGTGTTCCTGAATGAGACAAAAGGGCACAGAGGAGAGAAGTCAGAGGAGGAAGAGGGTTCAAGGGAGCTCCAAGTGGTGGAGAGCAGTGAAAACATGGGCCTTCCTTCCGTTGCTATGCCTGTGAAACAGGAAAGGGAAGTTCCCTCGTCCCCCTCGCAGGGCGTGTGATGAGGGTGTGACTAGCTTCTTCAGTGCTCCGCTGCTCAGACCTCTAGTGGAGCATACAGACGGGCAAGCTGTGGGGCTCCAAACCCACAGCAGTGTCTAGGGATGAATGTTTACAGCTGAAGCCCCAGCGGGCATGTGCTACAGGGTGCTTTTATAGTTGAGCCGTCTGTAGGCGGCTTATGTTGATCAGCTCAATTAGACCCCTGCCTTATCACAAGAATAGAGGGCTTTCTGCTCCTGGTGTACTGGAAGAATTGGATCACATGTGGGCTTGGACAATGAGTGCAAGGCTCTATTGAGTGGAAGTAGCTCTCAGCAGGTGGGGGAGCCAGAAGAGAGAGGGTTTTCCCTTGGAGATGGGCCACCCGGTGACCCAACCCTTCTCTGATCGCCCCAGGTAAATGCGTCATTCTGCCCGTCGGTGGCCTGCCACCTGGCGGCGCCAGTCAGTGTGCTCCTCCGTGTCCAGCCACTTGCATATCTGCCTGCTAGGGTCTTGGCGTTTTTACAGGCACAAGATGGGGGCGTGGCAGCCACCGTGGTCTTGGGAAATGCAACATTTGGGCAGGAAAACAAAAATGTTTGTCTTCACCTATGTCCAGGACACAGGCCTAGGGTAGAGCCCCAGCCAGGGGTCACACCCTCCTCTACCCAGCACTTCCCTTGCCACTTCCACATCATTTATTTATTTATATTTATTTTTGTTTTTTTTGAGATAGAGTCTAGCTCTGTCACTCAGGCTAGAGTGCAGTGGCACAATCTCAGTTCACTGCAACTTCCGCCTCCTGGGTTCAAGCCATTCTCCTGCCTCGGCTTCCTAAGTAGCTGGGATCACAGGTGTGAGCCACCACACCCAGCTAATTTGTGTATTTTTAGTAGAGACAGCGTTTCACCATGTTGGTCAAGCTGGCTAACTCCTGACCCCAGGTGATCCGCCCGCTCAAAGTGCTGGGATTACAGGCATGAGCCACTGTGCTGCCCGGCCCTTCCATGTCATTTAAAGGAACCATGCACTTCCCTCCCAGCACTTCCCTTCTGTATCAATTGGAGGTGGTTTGAGGATAGAGACAGCACTAGGCAATGGCTGGCAGGACGGCCGAGGGAAGACAGGGAAGAAAATCTTGTTTTCCAATTTTATCAAAACACTTCCAGTTTCACAAAAAAATCTTATTTTTATAATCTCTGATGATTAACTCTCCTCTCTCTCTCTCTCTGTTTCTCTCTTCTCTTTCTCTCTCTGTCTCTCTTATTCAAGGAGCCCTTTTGGCTTCGGTCATTATGAGAGGGGCTTTGAAGTTAAAAGGTCCGGGTTCAAATGCCAGTTTTGCCTCTTCCTAGCTGTGACACTGCAGCTAATTCACTGAACCTCCCCAGTCTCAGGCTCTTCATCTGTCAAGAGGTGGCAAGAGGGCTTTGTCCACGGGGTTTGGTGAGAATCGCATGTGCCTGGCGTGTGAGTGCTCAGTGAATGCTGCGAAGTGGCATTTAGTTGCACTGACCCACTAAAAAAAGCATCCAGATGTTTATTAGATGCAACCTGGCATTTTAGATGGGCTCAGATCTTTGTATTATTAGAGCTTCTAAATAAAGAATCCTGGTCTGCTGCTAACGCGTTCACTGAAAGAATGTACTGTTAACACTGGCATTGGCAATGGTGTATTCCACCCAAAAGTAAACCTCTAGCACAGTGCATGGCATAGAGCAGAGGCTCCGTAGATGTGTGCTACACCTTCAACAGTACGTTTTAAATCTTCAGCCAGAACGCCAGCTGTGGATAGTCAACAACCCTCAGAAAATGCCAATTATGTGAAGTGCTGACAGGAATCTGTGAGATGCCCCATAAAGCTGAGGGCTCTAGGCAGTGGATTAGGGGCAATGGAGTAACATCTATCTTGGGCAGAGCTCGAGACATGGGAAGTAGGCACCTGATTTAATAAACAGAGTACAGCAAAGGGGGAAATCTTTCTCTAATACTACATCAAAAATAAATTTTCCTTCTGATGGCTTAAATTGCCTTTTTCTTCTGTCTTTAATGATCTCTAAGCTATTGCTTAAATAAATAAAACCCTCTAATGACATTAAACTCCTACAAAAATGTATATAACAATGAGCATTTACGAAATTACAAATCTTGTGAAATGTACCTATTTAAATCCTCACCTATTTGGCCTTTAAGATTTTTATAAAGTAGACAAGAGCAGCAACAAAGGTATATTTCATGTAAATTGCTGGTGCAGCCGTCACTTCTGAGGCACCACCTGCTTTGAGCATTAAGGGTATAAGTCAAGCCCCGAGTAGACAATTTTTCAGCAGAGCACAGTGGCTCATGCCTGTAATCCCCGCACTTTGGGAGGCTGAAGTGGGCAGATCACTTGCAGTCAGGAGTTCGAGGCCAGCTTGGGCAACATGGTGAAACCCCATCTCTACTAAAAATACAAAAATTAGCCAGGCACGATGGCGCACACCTGTAATCTCGGCCACTCTGTTGCCACAAGCAACCTGGCCCTGCTGGTGGTCATCAAGGGTGACCCTGACCTGCCTTGGCTTTCAAAGCAGCTGTTAATGGCGCTGTTTGCCAGTGGATGGGAAGGAAGCTTGGAGAGAGTTCCCCTCTGCTGGCATGACATATTGGTCAAACCTTTGTGCTCTGAGAGTCCCTAAATGAAGAAACTTGGTCAAAGAACATGTGAAAGCTATAGTGTGTTGAAACTATTTCTTCAGCCTGACCAAAAATCAGTCAAAATTAGCTTTGATCTTGCTCGTCATTATCCCTCAGTTTACAAAAACTACCTAGGCCTGGGGTTACCTGAGGAGGACCCTGGAGAGTTCAATGAATCACCAAATAATTTTTATTTGCATCCAAACTTGGAGAAAACGTCACTATTAAAACCTTACTGAGGAGGCAGAAAAATCAATGTCTTTGATGAATAAAGCTTGAATTTCAGACAAAACTGCAGCGGTTTGGTGCATCCGTGCAAGGACAAAATCCCTTCAGAGAAAGATTGCTCACTTTCCACTTCCTTCCAATGTAGAGAAAGAGCTTCAGGAAAGCTTGTTTCCTTCAAACTTACCAGACAACCCTGAGGTCACTACAGATCGAAGTACAAATTGAACATTTAGAATAAAATTAAGGGCAGCTTTGTGGATTTCTGGGGAGAAGTCCAAGGGCAGTTTTCTCTTTTCAACAGTGACCCCTTCCCTCCCTTCCTCCTTCCTCTCTTCGGTCATTGTTGTGATGCTGGGTGGACAGCTTGATATCAAAGTTAAGCGGAAATCAATGTAGCTGTATCAAAGGCTTCTAATTCAATACATCTCCACTATTACTACTTATTTATTTATTTAGTGTGCTGTATTTTTTGTTCTATTTTAGTGATCGTAATTCTAAAAAAATTCTGTCTGTAGGACTTCCATTGGTTTAGCAGTAACAAATTTCTTCCAACACAGTGTTCTACATAGAATCTGTAACTCCATAATCAACAATTCTCTAATGAGCAGTGTCTTAAGAAACCTAACCACATTTTGGAAGGAACTGTTGTATGTGCAAGAGGTACCATATAGTACTTTAAGTAAAATTAATTTATGGCGTTTCACTATGAACAGCTTAAATATATTGTTGAGACACTATTTAACAAAATGCATATTTAATTAAGAGAAGTGTGAGACAATTAAGGGAAAACATGAAAATGGGAACAGAAATATATTTAACAATCACCTGTTGTTAATTTGGAATATATGGCTGTATTGCCCAGAGACATTTTGATAGTTAATAAATAAGATTAGCAAGTACAGGGGTTGCTTGAGTTTCTAAAAATTTTACAATGTGTATTAAGCTCTTACACTGAAAGACTAATTATTCCAATAGTAACCATTCGTCTCATAAAACATTCACCAGGTTTGCCTCATAAATTTGGATTTGGAATTCAAAGGCCTAATTTGCATCACAATTGTGTTTGTACTGTAAGAAAGAGTAGACCACATACAAAAGCATTTTTGGTGAGAAGGAGAACACACTCCCTTTGTTATACTTGGTTTGGAGGTGTGCAGTATATATTTTTATGTGGAGTTAGGATTTGAGTTTTCATCTCAGTGATGTTTGTGTGAATTAGATTTGTAAGTTAGATATGAAGGCAGGACCCGCCAAAGCCAACTTCTGATTAATCCAGGAGAGAGTAAGTCTTGACTCTCAGCCACTGCTACTGTGCTGACAACACGTTCAACAAACTCATGTTAATGTGAGACGTGTTTTGATAACGATAAGAACTAACAGTTATACAGAATGCACAAGCATTGTTCCAAGTATGTACACACACCAACTCATGTAATCTTCACCGCAGCTCTCGGCGTACATGTCGCTATCACCATCACCATTCTCATTCTCATTGTCATTGTCTCCTTTTTTATTGACGTCGTTTCTCTCTTGTTGCCCAGGTTGGAGTGCCGTGGCATGACCTCACCTAACTGCAACCTCTGCCTCCTGGGTTCAAGTGATTCTCCTGCCTCAGCCTCCCAAGTAGCTGGGATTACAGGAGTCTGCCACTACTCCTGGCTAATGTTTGTATTTTTAGCAGAGATGGGGTTTCACCATGTTGGCCAGGCTGGTCTCAAACTCCAGACCTCAGGTGATCCACCCACCTTGGCCTCCCAAAGTGCTGGGATTACAGGCGTGAGCCACCGTGTCTGGCCGTCATTGTTTTCCTCACTATTTTAAAGGTAGGGAAACCTGTGCACACAGAGTTTAAATAACTTACCCAAGATTAGCCAGCATGCATGAAGGAGCTAAATGCAAACCCAGACACTACAGCTTTCTAACCTGGGCTCTTCTTGTTTGTTTGTTTTAGAGATACAGTCTTTGCTCTTCTGCTCTTCTGTCACCGCATGTTCTCAGTCATAGGCGGGTGTTGAACAATGAGAACACATGGACACAGGGAGGGAAGCACCACACACTGGGGTCAGTTGTGGGGAAATGGGGAGGGACAGTGGGGGGTGGAGAGCTGGGGAGAGATAGCAAGGGGAGAAATGCCAGATGTAGGTGATGGGGAGGAAGGCAGCAAATCACACAGCCATGTGTGTACTTATGAAACAATTTTGCATGTTCTTCACATGTACCCCAAAACCTAAAATGCAATAAAATAAATAAATGGGGAAAAAAAAAAAGAGATAGAGTCTTTGCTCTGTTACCCGGGCAGGAGTGCAGTGGTACAAACATAATTCACTGAAGCCTCCAACTCCTGGGCTTAAGTGATTCTCCCGCCTCAGCTTCCCAACTAGCTACAGGTACACACCATTATTTATTTTTTTAGAAACAGGTTCCTGTTATATCGCCAAGACTGATCTCAAATTCCTGACCTCAAAGGATCCTCCCACCTCGGCCTCCCAAAGTGCTGGGATTACAGCATGACCCACCACTGTGCCTGTCCCTAGCCTGGGCTCTTGAGGACTAGCCCCCTTGACCTTTTCCAGGTAGAGCCCATGGGTGTGAGCGACTGTTTCTGGTGTCACTCTAGTGCCCACACACATCTCACAGCATTGGAAGAACAATGGTGATGTCTGTCTAGTCTGGTATGAATCACCTTGGGCATTTTGCTTCCTAAGGAAGATAACATCATAGCTCATATACAGAGACATTTCAGTTTCAAAAAACAAAATGTAAAAATGCCCTGAAACGTCGAATGGGTATTTTGGTAATCTGCACTAAATGTTTTCTACCGAATGAGACACTCACTTATTGGTGGGTGTTTGTTGCCATTTAAGTTTTTAAATTACAGGGTTTCCTTCAGGTTTTAGCTATTCTTTACAGTATGGTTGAGTTTTAAATTAAGCCTGCTGAAAATAGAGACTAAAATTGGTTTGGCCACAAGGATTTCAAAAGCATTACTTTTTCCTTCTCTTTCTTTTGTGTTTTGTTTATTTTAGGATCAGAACATTAAAAATGAGTCAGAAGTCAATGTATCATTTTCCTCTAAATGAGATTTCTTTTCCTCTTCTTGTTTTGTATTTTTCTGTGTGTGGCGTGAGTGCGCTTGTTTAATTATTTTGTTTACTTTCACTTAGCCAAACATTGTATTGTCTGTTCATTTCTTACTGTTTCCATTCTCAAGGGACTGTTTTATCATGTTTTCAACATTCTGACGTTCAAGTTCTTTCTTCTTTTGTACTTAGAGGCAGACAATTCTCTGTTCACAATCCATTTGTCACAGTTTAAAATATGGGTTGTAAGGTTTATCAGTAAAATTAACCTTCCTAAGATCAGCATAAAAGATAGTAGGGCTACTAAAGGAAGCTACCAAAACAGCATCTAAGGTCCTGAAGCTGTTGACAGATTGTCACAGTATATTTCCAGTTTGTAAATTTTCAGTCTACAAAATCTGTGATTCAGATTGCCACTAAAATTTGTATTCCTGAAGTAATAATGAAAGGCACTTACTATTTTGTAAAATACTGTTTTAAACATAATCATTAACTCAACCTCGTGATAACCTTATAAAGAGTTATTTTCAGAAGCACAGAGTGATTGAGTGAAATTCTCACTTGCTAAAAAAGACAGATCACAGAGCCATAAAATATTATCATTGCTATCAATTTTACCTTAATATCTTTTATTGAGCACCTTTTATAATTATCCAAGCTATTTTATTAGGAATGTATTCTATGTATTGCTCTTTTCACAGATAAGAAACCAATCTGTGGGAAGTAGAAAAGTTCCTTTTTAAAGTTTTCTTTCTTGATAAAGAATAAGTGTGCTAATAACTTTGCTAAGCCCTATCCTATGTAGCTATTAAACACGCCATGCTTACAGACACGTAGTACATTCTACGTCCTTGTATTTTAACCAAAATATCTGTGCTGGACGTACTCACAGGCATGTCCCAGCTCTCCATTGCTTTTACCCGTTTAGAATAGTTCTAAGTTATTAGCCAACTGGGTTTTAGTTTAGATTATAAGGTCTGGCTCCAGCCAGCCGAAATCAGACACAGTAGTAAGGACGACCCCAAATGAGTAAGGAATAAATTTGTATGTTTTCCTTTGTTCATTGTACTCTCATGGCAAGATGGCTAGCAAGAGCACCCTGCCTGCATCCAGAAGGTAAAAATTGCGTTGCCAAAAAATCCTTTGCCTCAGTGCTATTTTTTCTTTGTGGCACCATGCATCTATTTCCAACACAAGCCAATAGTAGTTAAATGACATATGGAAAGCCAAAGATCTTCAAGTCAGTGTTGGAAATCAAGTTCAGCTGGCTCCAAACCTGTGCTGTGTCAGCTGCTCCCCAGTTCTTTACATCTGAGGGCCTCAATTTTCTCAGGTGGAAAATTTAAAAAGCCCCTTTAATCACAGTAATGTATTACTGAAAGTGAGAGACAATCATTACAGCCCTGAGTCTGAATACTGATAGCAATTTTTCAACAGAAATAAACGCTTTTGGGGGTTAGAGAAACCATTTTTGATAGAAAAGGTTTTTCCAAGGAGGTTCCGTTTGATGTGCATGGTCTAGATTGTCTGTGATCTTCTGTGATCTAAGGAAGGACCTAAAGAATTGGAAGTTTTGAGTGTTTAATATGTTCCTGGGGCCAAGCATCCTTCTTTTATATCACTTGTCTTGGCTGGATATCTGACAAGATGTATACAGTAGAGCATACACAAGGGCAAGCTTAAGGGCTTTTATGTCAGTATCATTGGCTTTTTCTTCATTTTTACTATTTATGGAGCTTAGCTTTTCTTTCGATAGATCCTGGTTTCTATTGGGTATCATATTCCTTCTGCTTGAAGAGCTCTCTTTAACGTTCCATTTGGTTAAGGTCTTCGGGTAATAAATTCCCTCTACTTGGTTTTTCTGAAAAAGTCTTCATTTCACCTTTATTTTTGACAAAAAATATTTCACTGGATGTGGAGCTCCAGGTTAACAGTGATGTTTTTTTCAGTACTTTAAAAATATTGCTTCATTGACTTATGGTTTGCATAGTTTTTGTTGAGAGGTTGGTCACAATCTTTATCTTTATTTTTCTGTATATGTCCTTTTTTTTGTCTGACTGCCTCTGACTTTCTATTTGTATTTGTTTTTGAGAAATGTGATTACAATATATCTAGATGTGTTTTCTTGAAAATTACCCTGCTTGGGATTCTCTAAGCTTCTTTGGTCTGTGGTTAGATGTATTTTATTGTTCTTGGAAAATTTGTGGCTATTACCTTTCCAAATATTTCTTCTCTCCTTCTTTCTTCTTTTTCTGGGACTCCATTATAATCATGCTAAAAAATGTTATTGTTCTATCAGTCTTGGTCTCAGGTATTCTCTCTTTCCCTTTCTCTCTCTTTCTTTCTCTCTCTCTCTCTGTATCTTTCTTTCCCTCTTCATTCTTTTATTTTTCTCTTTGTGTTTCAACTCGGGTAATTTATATGGCCCTATCTTCAGCTTCACTGATTCATTTCTCAGCTATGTCAAGTCTACTAATGAGCCTGTCAAAGACATTCTTTATTTCATTTCCACTAACATGGTTTTGGTTTTGTTTTTAATTTATAACATTTCCATTAAACCCTTTCTTGTAGTTTTCATCTTTCTGATAAAATTTTCATCTCTGCACACATGGTCTGGTTTTTTATTAGAGTATCAAACGTGTTACTCAACTATTTTCAAGTCTCTATATCACAGTCCTAACAACTATATTATTTGAGTCCAGACTGTTAGTTGCTTTGTCTCCCCAGAATGGATTGTTTTTTCTTGCTGTTTGTGTGTGTGTGGTGGTGGAGAGCTTCCTAATTCTTTTTTTATGCTGGACATTGTGGCTAGAACTCTAACTACAATTTCTATTTCAATAACCATTTATGAGCCATATCAATAAGAGTAAGGCAATGATAATTGGTTCTACAGGTCCAGATGGGATTTTAACACTTAGTTGGTGCATGACACACAGGTCTGGAGTTGCCATGAGTCTGCAGTGGTGATGACTAGCCCAACTAGTCTGGCTGCATACAGAAGTCCCACAACACTCAAATGGCTTGGATAAGAATTAAAAGTAGTTTGTCCCACTGTTCCATTTTTGACAGAACTCTGTAAATAAAGGAGCCATGCATGTTTTATCTCTTTGTATTTATTATTTTCTGAATGAATGAATAAGTGAGCTACTCCTGGGTCAGGCAGCTAGAGAGGGTTTTTTTTTTTTTTTTTTTGAGACGGAGGTTTACTCTGTTGCCCAGGCTGGAGTGCAGTGGTAGGATCTTGGTTCACCACAACCTCTACCTCCCAGGTTCAAGTGATTCTCCAGCCTCAGCCTCCCAGGTAGCTGGGACTACCAGCACACACTACCATGTCTGGCTAATATTTTGTATTTATAGTAGACACAGGGTTTCACTGTGTTGGCCAGACTGGTCTCGAACTCCTGACCTTGTGATCCGACCGCCTCGGCCTCTCAAAGTGCTGGAATTACAGGTGTGAGCCACCACACCCAGCCTAGAGAGGGTTTTTTAAGTGGTATTCCAAACTCTCTACAAGAACAAAAATAAACAAGCGAAGCCACAGAATGAATTTCAGGGAAAATATAATTAGGAGTAAACATACAGGAAAGTCCTCTAGCACTAAAAACAAAAACAAAAATATAGTTTAAATTAGACCTGGTTTAAATAGAGATGCTTTTGCCCAGTGTAATGCCCATGTGACACAGCTAAAGCTGCCCTAAAGCCATGTGTCTTTAAGCAATAGGATGCCTGAGACAAAAAGTTTTCCTTTGTAAACAGACCAGCTGAGACTAGTTAGAACCAAGATAGCTGACCATAGGTCTTCAAAAAACCTCAGGCTTCCTTATAATCTCATTTCCATGCTAAATGACATTCCCAACAGTGCCATGACCGTTGACAATCACCATGACAATGAGTACAAGAGGCCTTAACAGGACAAAAAGGAAAGCAGCACTTCAGGTCCAGGAGGTTCATTTCCTATATCTGGAAAAGGCATGAATATTCCCCCCTGGCTTTTAATATCCAACCCCTTCTTTAGAGGAACTCTATATTTGAACCCCCTCACCCCTCACTAATGGAGAAGTTGATCTGTGAGCCCTGCTCCTGCTTCTCAATTCCATGACCATTGAATAAAGCCTGCACTGCTCGACACTCACTTTCAGTTTCATGTATCAGCTTCATGACTCTGAACAGGAAAATACTTAAGCTTTGGCGAACCAGCTTTGCCAGTAACAACACCAACAGAACTTGATAAGCAAAGCAAATTTCGCTGAATACTAATTAACTAATTAATTAAATGGTGCTTGGACCATTGGCTAGCTATCTAAGAGGAAAAAGTCTACATTAAAAAAATATGTGACCCCTTCAGAATCTTTCTCAACACCACATTCCAGATGGCCACTACCAATCAACTGGAGTTAGCATCTAACTGGAACTTATTTGCCATTCCTTATTTAGTATCTTACTTCTAACAGATTTAAAAAAGATAATGATCTCAAAGATTTATATGCACAGAAATAGATGATAATTTTGACAGCTAATCTTTGGGTAGTCAAAGACGTTCCTGAGTGCCTAAGTTCCTGAATAAGTCACAAAGGAGCAAATCAATACATGTGAGCACATTAAAATTTAAAATATCTTTCTAACAAAAAACCTGGCTGAGTACAGTGACTCATGTCTGTAATCCCAGCACTCTGGGAGGCTGAGGTGGGCGGATCACTTGAGGTTAGGAGTTCAAGACCAACCCAGACAACATAGTGAAATCCGTCTCCAGTAAAAAAGATTCAAAAATTAGCCAAGTGTGATGGCATGTGCCTGTGGTCCCAGCTACTTGGGGGGCTGAGGCATGATAATCACTTGAACCTGGAAGGTGGAGTTTGCAGTGAGCAGAGATCGTGCCGCTGCACCCTAGCCTGGGTGACAGAATAAAACTCTGTCTCAAAAAAAAAAACAAAAAAAACAAACAAACAAAAAATGAACCAAACAAAAAACCTAATTAACAACATGAAAGAATATATTTATATATAATATTTTTGAGCAAATATAATACCAAAAATTATACATACTGTGACCTGGATCTTGACTGTCACACCTTTAACATGATTGAAACCAAGGTGCCTAGTCTCTATAAGCCTCAGTTCCCTCATCTCTAAGATGGAGCTATTGATACTTCTCACATCACAGGATTGCTATAGGTTTAAACGAGTTACTCTTACTATGCATTGCCTCAGAGTAAACATCGTGTGATAAATATGTGCTTGCTACTATTACTGTTGTTTCCAACTGAAGCTGTACCTTCATTCAGTCAATATTTAGAACTAATTAATATTTATCGTTCCATTATAAATATATGATCATTGAAGTTTTTAAACTAAAACTTTTAAAAACAATTAAGATTTTTCATAGTCACAGATAATTAAGACCTTTTTGGAATCTTTTCTTCCAGTTATATGTTTCTGCTCTCTTTAGTGCAAGTATGGATTTTACTGCATAAATTGTTCTGTCCTGCTTTGGCATTTACTGTTTGCTGTAGTCTGGCTATATACAGAACACTTGAATGTATAACACTCAAGAACTTGGATTATAACACTCAAAGTCTTGAATGTTCCCCTGTACCATTAAACGTCTTTAAAAATCTGAGCCAGGTGTGTGGCTCACGCCTGTAATCCCAGCACTTTGAGAGGCTGAGGCAGGCAGATCACAAGGTCAGGAGATTAAGACCATCCTTGCCAACACGGTGAAGCCCCGTCTCTACTAAAAATACAAAAAATATTAGCTGGGCGTGACAGCAAGTGCCTGTAGTCCCAACTGCTCAGGAGGCTCAGGCAGGAGAATTGCTTGAACACAGGAGGCCAAGGTTGCAGTGGGCCAAGATTGTGCCACTACACTTCAGCCTGGGTGACAAAAGGAGACTCCATCTCAAAAAATAAATAAAAACCTGATTTTACCCTATTGCATTTAACCATTCCATTTTCAGACATTCTGGCAGTTTGCTTAATTTTATTATAACAAAGAATGCTGTGATGAACATTATTATATAAACATGTTTCTAGTTGTTTCCAGGCATAGTAAAGATATTCAACACATATTTGTTTGATTGGAGAAGGGGCTAAATGGATGAACAGGAAAATGGGTGAATGTGTGACTGTTAAGCACTGGAATATAAAGATCTAAAGAAGACATGAAGGTCCAAGTATGTCCATTGACAGGTGAAGTAAGAATTCAGATTATTTTAAAGATGCAAGAGTCTTGACAATATTCAAATACTGAATAAAAAGAGTCGGTGGTTATGGCTGTAGGCTGAGGATGGAGTGAGCATGATTGATGAGTGCAGATACCTAGAGAGAGGAAAGGGAGGAGATCCAGAACATGTGTGGAGGGTAATTCCTTCAGGAGTCAACTTTTTTGTGACTAGAGAGAAGGAAGCAAGGATGCAAGGTTGAGTGCTCATGCAGGTGTGTGCAGAAGCAGGAAGAAAGTTGAGAGAGTTCTGAGACTCCAAGGGTCCCTTTTTGTTAATTCCTGCATGGCTCTTCCAAAGTGGAGGGGCAAAAGGATATGAAATCAGAGTGTGGGGAAAGGGTGAAAGTTAGAGAGAGCTGTCCTAGATCCCTGCAGAATATGAGAAGAGGTTGGCAAGGACAACACAGAGGGATGCCCAGGCAGCTCTGAAGTGCCAGTTGAACCTGGAAGCTTCACAATGCCATGTAGAGCAGGGAGAATCGTCACTGGGCTTCCCTGGCAGGGAGAAATAGAAGGACGAAACAAGGAAGAGAATAACTTGAGGATCTGCACAAGAATATGAATGTTACGGCAGCCCAAATCTAGATAGAGTATTATCAGAATGGTGAAGGTGAGACAGAAAGGAGCAGGTCTATTGCAAGGTGATCAAAGGAACAACTTCTTGGAGGTTCTTCCGGGTCTCAAACAGAGGGAAGGGGGTTAGAGAAAGAAAGAGCCAGGATGGTAGGTGACTGGTCAGAGAGCTCCCAGGGGAGAGGAATTTAAGATTTTAGAAGCAGATAAATTACAGGGACATGTCCAAAATAGGGCCTTGATACCAAATGCCCAAAGTAAAGTGCCAGAATGTGCCAGTGGATCAAGACACTCAATGGCCATCTGGTCAAGGCCAAGGGACATCTAATCATCCAGAATAAGGGTGAGTCTTGGAGCAAAGTGGGAGACAAACACCCAGTGTGAATGTTTTCTCTGAATATGGGGCATTGACTCAACTGAATAAATGACCAAGGAAAAAGGGTGGAAAGTGCAAACAAGATGCTGGAATCTTCCTACCACAGAGCACAGGGAGGAGCCTGAGCATGGCCTCTGGGAGGGAGTCTCAGGGGAGAAATGGGATTGCAATAAACAAAAGGAGGGGGAAGAAAGACCTTTTAAGCCTAAGCTGCACCATGAGCAGACTCAGAGTTCCTGACCTTTGAGAAACCAGGAGGAAGGACGGAGAGTGGCGAATCTATGTGACCAAGGCAGTGTTGATCCCGCAGCACATAATGGCAGGACTCTTGCACCAGGGAGACTTGCAGAGTCATGAGTAATGGAAAGTGTGTTCCAGTTGTCAAAATAAACGAGTAAAATGTATTTTATGGGGTGTTATTTTTAGTTTTATAAGGCCAGATGTTCCAGCTGTACATTGCCTTATGTGCCTACATTTCCTGGAAGTGACAGTGTCTCCATTTTCCTGACAGTCTGGAAATACCTCGCTCGGCCTCCATTATCCAGAGTCTGCTCTCCTATGGTCTCACTTATCTGGATCTTAGAAACGAAAGTAGAGGGAACACATCAGGACCCCGGACAGCCAGCATAGGTGTCACAAAGCCCACGGGCTTCACTTGCTGGATATCAGCCACAGCCTACTTTATTTTCAGGCAAACTGTAACAAAGTTCTGTTGTTTGGTTTCCTAACCCAGAGCAACATTGCAGGTTCTGCTGTTAAACACTAAAAGGAAGAGAGGGAATCATAAATCAAAAGGATCAAGTCACAAAGGGGCCAGGCAAGAGAAACACGAGAGGCTGCCATGTTACAGGATCATCAGAAACAGCTGAGGGCTGACACAGGAAAGCTAGGAAATGAAGCGACATATAGTTTGCTGCCATTACTCTGCTCCAATCTTGTAGAACTCTGTGGAATTCCGTCACGATAAAACAGTTCATTTCATCTGAATTGGGGATCCCCGAAGTCTGATCCCCTGAGTCCCCAAGCCCAGCTTTCCCTCCTTGGCCACCCAGCTTCCTGGGGAGCCCCTGCGTCTCTCCCACAGCTGCCACCTTGCTGTCTTCTCAGCCTTCAGACCAGGTGCAAGCTCAAGGACCTTTTCTCCTCAAGGGTTTTATGAGGGTTTCGGGCCAGAAAAACAAAAAGAAAACAGAGAGGGTGACAAAATAGATATATGGGGAAGTTTCAAAGACGGAGACATTCTCCAAGTAGCCATTTTCTGGTCAATAAATATTTGTTGGGTGAATTAATGGTCTGTTTAGAAATGAGCTCTGATGTCAGCCCAGCTTTCCTGGCCCCTTTCTGAACCAGCGGCCTCAGTGGTCCCCTGGAAATCACCATGTTTTACGTCTATCAGATGCTTTAGACACTTGGGGTCGGGAACAGATTCTTGGTCCAAGCATAAGTAGACTTCTGGGATAAGGTTGGGGGCTCCCAGGGAACCCCCACACACATATATTCCCCTAGGTGTCCCTTCCCTCTTCTCATCTACCAGCCCCTCCTTTAGGACCCTTTCTCCAGCCCATAGTTCCAAAGAGGGCTCTAAGCTGGTGGGTCGGTAGATGTAAGAACCAGCTTCTACTCAGAGTCATCTGTGCATGTAGAGAACTCCTGGAGAGTCTCCTGAGGTGGCCTCTTTTGATTATTTCCTGGTATAAAGAAATAAAAACTTGTCAAGGCAGGCGGATCACGAGGCCAAGAGACTGAGACCATCCTGGCCAACATGGTGAAACCCTGTCTCTACTAAAAATACCCAAAAAAATTAGCTGGGCATGGTGACACACACCTGTAGTTCTAGCTACTTGGGAGGCTGAGGCAGGAGAATTGCTTGAACCTGAGAGATGGAGGCTGCAGTGAGCTGAGATCATACCACTGCACTCCAGCCTGGCAACAGTGTGAGACTCTGTCTCCAAAAAACAAAAAACAAACCAAAAAAGAGAGAAATAAAAACTTGTCAAATACATTTTAGAGAAATGCATAAAATGACTCACATGTTACACGTCGTGGTGGCTCACAGCTTGCTCTTCAGTTACGGAGGGTTCCCTCTGTGGTCCCCCGCACTCCAGATCCCTGCAAAATTCATGAACGGTTACATGGTTCACACGCAGCCCTTTCCTCCCCAGTCCCAGATGACTCAGTGTGGTGAGTGGCCCGCCATCCCTTCTTCTCAACACAGAAAGGGCTGTGTGTGTGACAGTGGCGACACAGAGATCCCGTGGAGCAGGGGTTCTTGTCTTAAATAACTTAAAATCCGCCTAGAGAGACTCTTGAGAATCAGGTGAGTGGTGCAGAGTGTGACTTCACACAGGATGAAGTTTTCAGTTCACTCAGTGCAAAACCTTGATTCATCACCTATCATGTACCAGATGTGTGTGAAATAATAGAAATACAGAGATACACAACTCAGTCTCTAAACCTGAGAATTCCGGAGTCTGAGAGGGCACAGACGTCTGAACAGAGAGCTCCGGTGCAATGAGGTAGAGGTCTGGAAGCACTCCCGAATTTCTGGTTTGGGTAACTCAGGGATGGCAGTGCTTTTGTCTTAGCTACAGACCGGAAGAAAAGGAGGCTGCAGGGGAAGATGGTGGGTCCAGGTCAGGACATGTCCAGCTAGTTGTGCCTTACGTGGAGATTTACTAAGACCCTTCTCTGAGCCAGCACTGTGCTAGGCTTTGAGAGCAGCAGAGATGGTCCCTGCCCTCAAATAATTTAGTGTGGAGCAGAGTGAGTCTCACACAACGAAGTTCGGATGCAGAATGGCACAGAGGAAGGGTGGGGGTCTGGCTAAGGATGAAGAGGAAAGCATCTCTTGCACTCATGTCTGCGAGGGGAAGGGTACAGAAATGCACCCTGCTCTGGGAGTCCCACAGAGAGAGGCTGCAGGAAGGAGAGGGGTCCCTGTCAGACAGGCAGCACAGCCCATGGGCAAGAGTGGCTGAGTGAGGAGGGCATCCCCCCATTTGCTCTGCGAACACAGTGCAGTTCTGGGGACTTGAGGACAGCAGGGCCTTTGAGGAGCTCCTGCAATCAGCAGCACCTGAAGTGACAGCGTCTTCCCCACGGCAGCCACAGGGTTCTGGGCCTTAGGTCTTCCTGTCCGTGATCTCAGTGCTGCACAGCAGAGCGGAAGCGCCTGCAGGAACTCTGAGCAACCAGGCTTGGGCAACACTGGGCTCCCAGACATCCCTGCATGATGTTTGAGAGGCCCGGAGTTTCTGCACTTGGCAGGTGGCTGCAGGGATCGCAAGTGGGTCTTCAGTGCCCAGGAGTCCCCATTTGCACAGACACCTGCAAAGGCCTGAGGAGGACATGCTACTGGACAAGACGTCCTCCGCTGAGTGCAGTGGTGCTGGGGAAGGGAGAACTGAACTCTGGCAGCAGGAAGGCCGTCTTCACAGCAAACACGATTCAACCTGCTGCTGACTGATATATATTCTACCATATTCCAGGTGCAGTTTCTGTTGAAGCATTTTTTGAAAGCAGTGTGATCTGAATTTCCAATGCACCCGACAGGCAGTAAAGCCCCATTGACACAGTGATAGCTGGGACCTCCCCAAGATAGTTAACACATGAGCACTCCCATTTCATTCCACAGGAATTAGGGAGTGTCTGCCCCTAACATCAAGAAGCACAGGGTCTGGTTAGGAAAGAGCCCCTGGAGGAGCTGATTCCTGGCCACTTCAGCACCGGAGGTGCCTCTGTTACCTGGTGGGCAGAATCAAACACTCAAGATGAGAGACTGCTCCATTCCAGAGGACCTTGCCCATTTTCCTCATCTGGGAATGACAAGAGGCAGGGCTAGGGTAGGGAGAGCCCATGCAGGCCCCTAACCTAGTTCTTCTCCTCCAGGGGTTTTGTGGAAATGATTCTGGAAAGGCTGGAGCCAAAATGTGCCACTGCCTGGTCCACTTGGCCTTCTCCTGAGGGTGCACGGAAAGAAACAGACACTTCCCTCTGAGCCACTGAAGCATCTACTCCGCCAAAGAAGCAGCCAGAGAGGGGCAGAGCTGCTGGCCACTCCCAGTGTATCCTCCCAAAACTAGGAGCTTGTCCTTCTCCCAGGATGAGTGCCAGGCAGCTTTGTTGTCCAGTGGGAGACGACACTTTTCCAGGAGGGCTCCTTCCTGCACTCTCCTAAAGGCAATCCAGAATCCAAGCCAATCCTAAAGCCAGGCCATATGAAAAAATTCTTATGTCTCAACATTTATTAGAATATAAACTTAAAGGTGAAATTTTGCCCACTTAAAGTCCTGGGATGGCTACCCAGGTAGAGGGCTTGTTGTACTTGTTGATGTCATTATTTTTCAAGAAACATCATAGACTACACAACACAGCAAGAAATAATTCACTCCCAGTCCCAATGCCACAAGAGCTTTGCTCTTTTTTCCAGTGGATTTTCCTGTAGAAGCAGAACAGACTCAAACAGACATATTTTACTTTTACAAATTTATTGCTTAATACAAGACCAATTTTAAATACTTTCTGACCATACGATGCCCTTCAAACTATTGTTTCCACTTGTTGCCTTTAATTTCCACCCTTCATTTCCCACATTTCTTTCATTTTGGCCACCACACAATAGTGACATGGCAGTTGGGCTATACCACATTGCCTTATGCTCAGTGTGCTGGGGGTTTTTGTTTGATTTTAAGCTACTGGGAAAAAAATGGGACTTATTTCAGTGAAGTGTGAAAAGTTCTGTTTCTTTGTGTCCTGTCAGTGTGCATTTTGATCACATGACGATTTCAGGTTTGCTAATCCCTGGTAGCAGAGATCATGTCCTGCCTGGAGTCAGACAGGTACCAAACATTCTGCCGCAAAGCCTCAGGAAGCCAGCAGGGCACGGGAATTGTCCTCACTTGCCTATGAAGAGAGCCTGTGATATACAGATGCATGTGGAACTGACTGTTACAGCATAAAGTTAATTTTTTTTTCTTGAGACAGAGTCTCCCTCTGTCACCCAGGCTGAAGTGCAATCTTGGCTCACTGCAACGTTTGCCTCCTGGGTTCAAGTGATTCTCCTGCCTCAGCCTCCTGAGTAGCCGGGATTATAGGCCGTGCACCATGATGTCTGGCTAATTTTTGTATTTTTAGTAGAGATGAGGTTTCACCATGTTGGCCAGGCTGGTCTCAAACTCCTGGCCTTAAGTCATCTGCCCGCCTTGGCCTCCCAAAGCGCTGGGATTACAGGCGTGAGCCACCGTGCCTGGCTCAAAGTTAATTAATTAATACCCTCATCTATTTATTCCAGCAAATATATACTAAGCACCTACTGTGTGCCAGGCGCTGGGCTAGATGCTGGGCAATCAGTGGTGGTTGGAACACACCTTCCTCAGGGATCAGAAACTCTTCCCGAAAAGACACATGAGCAGGATTATGAAACACAATGGAAACGCAGTGAAAAATAGAAAGAAGTTTGTGTGAAAGAGCACCAGGAAAGACAGTGCATGTGTGGATGAGTGTGCATGTGTGCAGTGTGGGTGTGGAGGGGGCATTGGGCAGTGCGAGGAAACCACTTTGGCTAGGCTGGGAACCCATCCCCACAGGGAGAGATTTCAGCTAAGTCCTGATGTGGGAGGAGCAAAGCACAGAAGGAAGTGTGTTTTGGGCACAGGGAACAGCTCACAGAAAGTCCTGGAAGCACAGGAGTCGTGGGATGATAAAGACAGGTGCAATGGAAAGGAGGTCACTGTGGCACGAGCAAAGTGGTCAAGCGTGAGAGCATGGATGTGGTTATACAGAAAGGTGAGGAGTGTCATTTGAGACTTCTTAAAAAACAAGCGTTTTACTTTGGAATAGCTTTAGATTTACAGAAAAATTGCAAAGATAGTACCAAGGGTTCCATCTACCCTGAACTCATTTTCCTCTACTGTGAATATCTTACTCTGCTATCACTCATTTGTCACAACCTACTAACCAATAATGATACACTGTCATTCATTATTCAAGTTGTCTTTCTGGAGTCCTTCCATACTTTCTGACTAGAGCATACTCCAGGCTCATCAGGTTTATTTCTTGCCCTAGCCCTAGAATCAGTCAATTTTCCAAAGGATCCCTAGTTCCTTTTATTGGAAAGTGATATTAGAAACCAAGATGTGGGTGCTAGGTGTGCTTGCTACCACTGGGGTGTCACTGCTTCTAGGCCCTCTCAGCCAAAAGCACTTAGAAATGCATGCGTACATATACACACACCTATACTTATTTCTACATCCAACCATCTGTAACTGTATGAGGCTGAGCATAAATAAGTTTGCACTGACGTTTCTGGCTCTAATTCCACATCACACAAATCATTCCAGCCTCCTTCCCTTGTTTATCTCTAATCTCCCACTGCAATGGGGAGAAACCTGGCTCCTGACCTTCTGCTCCCATTTACTTAAGTGTCCCATTCTATAGCCATATCATATGGTGGTTGCAGAGTTGCTAACCCCTAACCCCATAAGAAACATCGCTACCATCTAGAGCAGAGTGCCCGTGTGCAGCTCCATTTGCCTGGGTCTTAGAGACTCCTCTCATTTACAAAGGCACTAGGGTCAGCACCTTACACCCTTCGGCAAGGTCATGCCATACATGTGCAAGTTGGATTCTTTGGTCACAGTCTGTATTGCATCCTGGCACCCCCGGCCTCACTGAAGGCTTGTTGTGTTGGGTACCTTGCTCACGCACTTTCTGGCTACTGCAGTGCGGCGGGAGTTCAGGGAGTCAAGACGGAAGACGGGCACCTGGTGAGAGGTTTAGGCCTGGGAGGTGGCCGTAGAGAGGAGAATATGTAGATGAGGTAAATTTTAGACACAGGGCTATGGACTGGAGTGAAATTTTTGAAGTAAGCACAAAGATGCCCCAGAAGTAGCATCTCTCTCCATTAAATGTTGTCCAGAAACCAGAAGTCTTCACCCTCCTCTTCCCAGCCCCCATGACACTGGGTAGGAGGAATCCTTCAGTGTGACATCACCGTATCCCTAAGAACCATGCCTACTAGCAAGCCCATCATTATCCACGTGGATCATACCTTTCAGTGCAGCTGTATCATGCTGTCTAATCATCATGGGCGCTGGTCATAAACACCACCGTCTGGGCTGTTTTCAACAGTCACGTGACCTGGGAAACGCTGTCACTCACCTAAGCCATCTGCTCAGCACCAGGAGCAGCTGAGCTGGGCCTGGCAAAGGGGGCAGTATATACACGTTCTGCTGCTTTGATAGACTTGTTTGGGGAAAATGTTCTAGTGATTAATGGGCCATTTCCTTGCTGATACACTGCACGTGTAGCCATTAACAAATGATTCCAGTGCAGCCTTGGCAAAGCCTCTCCTGTATCGTCTTGGGATGCGGCTGGCCGGGCAGGCGGGGAGGGGCTGGTGTCTGGGATAAGGTCAAGGCCCAGGAGAATAGCCTTCCTTTGTGTTCTGGCTGAGGAGGTGAGTCTGGTGGGGGCTGCAGGGAGCCCACAGAAGGGTCGGGGTGGGTCCAGGCCTCTGGACTCAGCAGTTCACTCCCATTACTTCCACCAATATTCCTGCTGATGGACTGGCAGGCCTGAGTTCCTTCTTTAAGGATGGGGGTACCTTTCCTCAATGCATGATCATATGTTTTGCTTCTTGAGGAACTTCTCGTTGGTTTCATTGGTGCTCTCATGGGCTCTGGGTAGCACCTGGAGACTCTGTCTTATGACTAGGGACAAAGAGACAGATAACTGACAGCCCTAAAGAGGCTTGTCCCTGGACCCAGTGTCACCCAGCAACCAGGAAGGACCCCTCATGTGGTGGCTTGTCCCTGGACCCAGTGTCACCCAGCAACCAGGAAGGACCCCTCATATGGTGGCTTGTCCCTGGACCCAGTGTCACTCAGTAACCAGAAGAGGCCCCTCATGTCGTTATTGGTGAAGGTGAGCATTTTCAGAGTCCCTGTTGGGACAGTCCCCAAAGAGGCCTGTACTCATGGGGGGCTCATGGCTCACTGGGGCTTCTTCCACACAGAAGGGAGGCGAGCGAGTCAGGGTGGAGATCCAACCAGCTCAGTCTCTTAACTTGGGCTCTGCAGAGCCTCAAGGACCACCTCACAAAACTGCTTTGAATGTAGGTTCCCAGGCCTGGGAGAGATGCACCCTATCACTATTGTGCCCCCTTCCTGATGAAAGGAGAGAAATAATTCCAGGGTTCCAGAGACCCAAGCAGCTTAGAAACTTTTGCACTGGGAGCCTACTTCATCCAGCCCCACCCTCTGCTCCCATTTCCATTCCAAGTCCCCCTGGCTCTTCCCCCTGGGCTGCCTGGGACTCCTATACCCTTTAAAGCTCAGCTCAGATGTCACTGTCTCAGGAATAACATCACTGGCCCCTAAGCCAGAAGAGATGGCCCTCTCTGTGCCCCTCTAATGTTCCACACTTATGCTAAACATGGCATTACCATGCTGTCATGGGAGGAACTGTTAGTGACTTCCCCAGTCCTTAGAATATGGGATTCCTAAAGTCAGGAATTAGGTCCTTCACATTCCTGGAGCCTCCCACAAAATACACGCTCAGCAAAGTGCCTGGGAGGAAGCTCTCGATGAAAATGATGGCAGAGCCCTACACTCTCACAGGGCTTGTGACAGCTGTGGGGCCTTTTCCTTCGCCTTCATGGGGTGCATTAAGGCACAAGGGAAGTGGAACTTAGGAATCTTCCTTCAGTGCTTGTCAAACTGCGGGTTATAAAACAACTTAGAAGGTTGTGGCCAGCATAGAATATTGGATAGAATGAAATGCAATGGACAGAGAAATAGTGTGTGTGTGTGCACATGTTTGTTTCTGTATGTGTTGGTGTATATATATATATATACATATATATCCTTTATGCATAAAGAATAAGAATTGTTCCCCCATCAAGCTGCCAATGACCTTCTTCACAGAACTGGAAAAAAACACCTTAAACTTCATATGGAACCAAAAGAGAGCCCACATAGCCAAGTCAATTCTAAGCAAAAAGAACAAAGCGGGAGGCATCACACTACCGGTCTTCAAACTATACTACAAGGCTACAGTAATCAAAACAGCATGGTACTGGTACCAAAACAGAGACAGGGAAAATGTGGCACATATACACTATGGAATATTATGCAGCCATCAAAAACGGTGAGTTCGTGTCCTTTGTAGGGACATGGATGAACCTGGAAACCATCATTCTCAGCAAACTGATACAAGAGCAGAAAATCAAACACCACATGTTCTCACTCATAGGCGAGTGTTGAACAATGAGAACACATGGACACAGGGAAGGGAGCACTACACACTGGGGTCAGTTGAGGGGAAATAGGGGAGGGACAGTGGAGGGTGGGGAGTTGGGGAGAGATAGCATGGGGAGAAATGCCAGATATAGGTGAAGGGGAGGAAGGCAGCAAATCACACTGCCACGTGTGTACCTATGCAACAATCTTGCATGTTCTTCACATGTACCCCCAAAACCTAAAATGCAATAAAAAAAGAATATAGTAATACTATACGTAACATAAAAAAAAAGAAGCATTGTTCCACAAAGCTTTTGTTTCTGCTACGTGATTACACACGCTGCATGCAGGATGCACCGGAAGTCACCTCAGGGACAGACTCCTCACTCAGCTTTGGCTTCAGCCTTGACCTTCAGAAGGCCGGTCAGCTAGCAGCCCATATCAAAATCCTTTTTAGCTTTTCTGGCAGCCTGCAGATCAAGGATCGGGCGACCCTGCAGGTCACTTTCCTATCTAATCAGTGTAACAACAATAGTAAAATAGACAAGGTGCATCATTCAGATTTTTGCTAATATATGAGCATTCACTTCTAAACATAGGCAACCTTTCTAAGTATAACCTGGAGTATAAATCACTTTGTGTACTTTATATTTCAAAATTCTTTCAGTCCATGGAAATATCAATGCATATTTATTTATTTATCTTGCATGAGTAAATTCTAGAATAAATGACCATTTGAAAGCTATTAATTTTATAAAAATGTTTCCTATAATTAAATAAGGAAATAGGCTGGCAAGTAATAAGTGAAAAGATCATATATGTTAGAAAATGTTAAGAATGACTTTGTTTTATAGGCTTTTGATTGGGAGGCCAAGGTGGGTGGATCGTTTGAGACCAGCCTGGCCAACATGGTGAAACCCCGGTCTCTACTAACACTTTTTTAAAAAATAACTGGGCAGTAGTGGTGCATGCCTGTAGTCCCAGCTACTTGGAAGGCTGAGGCAGGAGAATTGCTTAAGCCTGGGAAGTGGAGGATACGGGTAGATCATGCCACTGCAATCCAGCCTGGGCGAGAGAGTAAGACCCTGTAAAAAAAAAAAAAAAAAAAAAAAAGTCTTTCAAGTGAAAGTATTCATAAATTCTTAGACAGGAATACAGACAAGATAACAGAGATTATTATATCATAGTTCTAATCTTTGTAGAACTATTTGTGTATTAGTATTCATCAAAGTAAGCAAAATAATCTAAATAATCTGTTTTTAAAGTTTTCTTGTTTAATTCCACTTAGGTCATATGTCTTTCATATGGTTGGCTCAGTGAGGACCCCAGGGCCTTGGCTCCAGTGGGAAATGTTGGCATTCACATCAGAGAGATGAGTGGAAGGGGGGGCACCGGCTTGTGTCCCTGGAAGACCCCAGATCTGACCCCAAGTCATCTCCTGGTTGTAGGGGTGACTGGCAGCCACATTAGGAGTCAGCAGAGATGTGAAACTGGCAGGTGGGCTCCTAACAAACCCACCCCATGCTCCAGTGCCCACCCTGTTGGGAGGCCAGGCATTCCTGGAGCCCCTGCCCAAGGCTGCCTCTTCTCTGTCACTGAGTCTGGGGCATGCATGGTGCTAGGCTGGGATCCCAGGGCTTCGCCAGCTCAGGGTTATTTTCCTTTACAGGAGAGGATGGGGAGCTTCTCGCTCAAATTCAGGTCTGCCCCAGTCCCAGCCCACACCTGGGCTACCACACCCACCACAGGCCTCTTCAGGGCTCTTCTCAGGGGCGGGGAATGGGACTGCCAGGGGCTGGATCTGAGGTCCCACTTAGAGGCGATGAGTGGCATAGGAGAGTGCCCCCCTCACCCTCTGTGATGACGGGTGACAGTCACAGCTCTCTGGGATCCTCAAGCTCCTTCATTGCAATATCAAAAGCCCCGGGATGCGGGGGCAGCCTCCGGAGCTGAGTTCGTGGGTGCACACTCAGGAGCCCAGCATGAGGAGAGCTGGGACCCATCTGAGACCCTGGGGACAGCGTGGGAGACTTCATGGGACTGGAGCATGGGGTGGGTTTGTTAGGAGCCTGCCTGCCAGCATCATACATGACTGTAGCCAGGGGTCAGAAATGGCTCTGAACCCTGGATACAGTCAACATGTACAATTAGGTTCCAGGAACCCTCTGAAATTATGAGCAACAATTTGTGTGATTTTTTTAAGCGTGTTCACAGCTCCATAGTATTTTCAAAGGAGTCAATGACCCAGAAATGGTTAGAAGCCCATTTCTCCTGCAAGTTTAACCACACTTCTGGTTCACTGGCATTTCTCCTGGGCTGCTTTTAAAATAATTGTTGGAAAACCCCATTTCACATTCTGTAGCTGGCAGCAGTCCAGGTTAAAGTGGTATTTGCCCATGGAGGAACAGAGTTCCAGGCTGAAGGTCTGGGCCAGGGTCATTCCTTGGCAGGGGATTAAACAATGCGAGGGGAGCTCCAGCCTACCCAGGGTGCCTGGAAGCCCCGACAGTTTCTGATCCAGCTGTTGGAAGACAGCCCATGGCAGGAAGCAGGAAAGAAAGGATGGGTGTTAGGGTTTAGAACCCTGGACACTTCGCCAGAAGGCAGGGCTAGGAAAGGTCTTGTCATTTGGGATATGAGTGTCATTAGTTATAAAGCCAAATTGCCTTGTATCCAGCTATAGCTCATCCCTGGGGATGTAGGGGAGGAGATGGGTCTGTGAGGGCTTGGCATGTGCCTGCCTGGCCTACCTCATCCTGGGAGGAGCTGAGAGGTCATGAGGAACCCTGTGCTGAAAAGTACCCTCATAGTCAGAGCACGCATCGGCCATTGGCACTCGCGGCCATGTACATTCCCATTTGGACATGTACCCTGGGCAATCTCACCCACGCAGACTGAAGGGCAGGAGAGAAAACCCCTTGGAGAAAGTGAGATCAAAGATGTCCTAATCTAGTCCACATGTGGTAAGTGTTTGTATGAGGACTCCCAAGGGTCTTCATTGGGGAATTCCCACAGTTCCACTTTCTGGATCATCATTTTCCTCTCCCAGCAACCGCCTTAGTGATTTCAAACTGCAGGATGGCAGAGCCCTTGATTCCTGGGCCTCATATTTCCATGACCGCTCATCTCCAGGAAGCTTTCCACTGATAACTCAATCGCTGCATCCCTTGACAGACCTCCATTGACAAGCCATCCAACAATTCCCTCCTGTCTACCTCCTCTTTATTTCGTTGAAATCTATTCTGTCTAGGGCTCCTCACTGCACTGAGGCTTCATCACCATCGCCAACTTCTCTCCTCTTAACTTCTCCCTTCGCTCCTTCCTGATTGACCCTCGTCTGGGGCCCTTCATCTGCCTACTCAGTATCAACAGTGGTCAACCAGGGTTCTGTAGTTGCAAATAACAGATGTAGACTCTGGCTAGCTGAAGCAAAATAGTATTATATAGAAAAAATACAGAATGTATCACAAAATAGAAAGACAGCTAAGAGCCAACCAGCTGGAGTGGGGGGCTCTGGGGGCAAAAACTTATGCATAGGCAGATGGTCTCTTCAGGGCTCATTTCTCACAGTAAACAAGCCCCAGCCAGTTTCTGACCTTGAGCTACTCAGTTTGACTGTTGAGCCACTCAGTTCAAATATCCAAGAGAATCTAATTGGTCTCCCCTGGACCCTGCTCCCAGGTTTTGGATGTTGGGTGCATTCAGAGTGGTGGTGGAAATGGGAGATGGTGGGTCCCTAAAGAAGCATCAAGATCCTATTCCTAGGCGAAGGGGGAATGGATGCCAGGCAGGTAGAAGCACGTATGTCCAATGGAACATGGAAAATAGAAAGGAATGGAGCCAGGCACGGTGGCTCACGCCTGTAATCCCAGTACTTGAGGAGACTGAGGCAGGCGGATCACCTGAGATCAGGAGTTTGAGACAAGCCTGGCCAATATGGTGAAATCTCATCTTTACTAAAAATACAAAGACCTCAGATGGGACACAGGCACAGTGAGAAAACAGAGTACATTCCCACAGAACGAGAACACTTCTGAATGTAACCACAGTCCCGTCTGTTGAATGTTACGAGCCCAGATTGATAAGGAAATTTCCCTGGGGTCAGCTGGTGCTAACCCCGCATGGCAGGACGGAGCAAGGCTGATGGATGGTGTTTATGGAAACTGACCATGTGGTAATCTTGCAGCCACACTCCAGCTATTGTCCCACAGGATATGAGATAAAATTCACAGGCATCAGGAAGGGTGAGTCTAAAACATGGTGTCATTTCAGCAGGGAATGAGATAGAGGAAGAACAGGATTTCTAACTGCAATTCCACAGCTCAGCATCTCTTTTCAAAACCCAGCAAGCCCAAGGCCACCTTTGAGCTGAGCCCAGAAGTGGGCCACCTAGTTCAGGTGAGACTAGCCTTGGAGTGAGGCCTGCATTCTGGCCCTGGGTCTGCCACCACTCAGCTTTTGTTTTCAGATCATCAGTTTGTCTCCTTGGGCCTCGTGTGTTCATCTTGAAAATGAGACTAGTTGTTAAAGTAATGTTTCTTGCCATACCTTTTTCTGAAACTATAGCCAAAAGGCCCTAGCTGGACCACGTGCCAAGCTATTTGTGACTCCACCTGGAGGCTGATCACAATGTGCACTGATCATTTCGGTGTGTGTATGTTTCCCCAGTGGTACATGGTCATCTCCCCCAGGGCAGGGATGCTTCTTCATGTTTGTATCTGATACACCAAGAATAACAAAGGACTTATGTAGAATGAGCTCTTGCTGGGTATCTGTTGAGTGACTGGGGATATCTCACAGGCTAACTTCATGATCTTCGAGGATTCCGTGTTCATAAAACACAAGGTGGGCCCTTTCCACTTAAAGCACCCTGGAGAAAGGAAGCCACCTGCCTCAGGTATGCCATCTCTCCTGCCACCACTGTTCTGTGTCTTGGCAAACCTCTCTCTTTGGAGCCCACTGAGAAAAGAAAATCAAGATACAAAGAGAGGGACTGGATCAGCTGGGCCCTCACAGCTCTGGAAGTAACTAAATGAGAGGATTAGGTTAGGTTCACCAGGCCGGGGTGTGGCTCTAAGGCTGGAGGACAGTGCAGGTCAGGCTCCTCCCACCTCCTCCTGTGCTGGTGGGATGAGGGGCTGTGTCAAGACGTGTGTCAAGTCACAGCATTCCTTGGTGTCATGGTGGTCTTACATAATGACCCCCAAGCTGGGACTAGGTTTATCTTTTTGAAGGAGACCCAAGGGCTTGAGAGTCATGAGACAGACCCCACACTATGGAGTGCCATGTGGTTTACTCTCCATGAGCCCCCCAGTGTGGGATGCAGTTTTGATTTTAAGGATACAAAGAGAGCTCTGATAGCAACATGATTTATAATCAGAAAAGCTGGAAGCAACCCAACTGTCCATGATGGGTGACTGGATGAATGACGTGGAGTTTCTCCACACAATGAAATATTATTCAGTCTTCAAATGGAAAGGAATGAAGCCAGGCATGGTGGCTCATGCCTGTAATCTCGGTACTTTGGGGGCCCAAGGTGGACAGATCACCTGAGGTCAGGGGTTCGAGATCAGCCTGGCCAATATGGTGAAACCTCATCTTTACTAACAATACAAAAATTAGCTGGGCATGGTGGTGCATGCCTATAGTCCCAGCTACTTGGGAAGCTGAGGCAGAAGAATTGCTTGAACCTGGGAGGTGGAGGTTGCAGTGAGCTGAGATCCCTCCACTTCACTACAGCCTGGGAGACAGAGCAAGACTCCATCTCGAGGGGGAGAAAAAAAGGAATGAAATTCTGACACATGCTGCAAAATGGGTAAATCTTGAGAACATGATGCCAAACGAAATAAGCCAGTCCCAAAAATACGAATATTGTATGATTCCACTTATATGAGGTCCCTAGAGTAGTCAAATTCATAGAGATAGAAAGTGGAATGGTGGTTTCAAGGGGCTGCGGAGAGGGGTAAATGGGGAGGTAGTGTTAAATGGGTGCAGAGTCTCACTTTGGGAAGATGAAACACTTCTGGATATCGGGTGGTGAAGGTTGCACAAAATGTAAATGTTCTTAATGACACTAAATTGTGCATCTAAAAATGATGAAGATGGTAAAAGGAAAGAGAGACAGAGAGAACTGACTGTGCTTTTCATACAATAAGTTTCAAGATTTAGACTTCTGAAAGAAGTAACATGAACTCAAAATATCAGCCCTGGTGATAAAGGAAGAAACCCAAACGAATGGCAAAGCCACAAGGCCAGCAAAATGAATCCAGATGTCAGCCAGGGTTGGCTCCACCTCATCATGCTGACGTCCCAGCCTGCGACAGCCCCGAGCCCTGCCCAAGGCCCCTACGAGCCCAGAGGACAACTCCGCCGCCCCTGCATCCTGGCTTCTGCTCCGCGTTCATACCGCACGCATGTGCATGCCACACCTCTCGGAGCCTCACAAAACGCAAAACAAAACAAACTCAGGCAAAGCCCTTTGGAGCACAGTCTGGAGTCTGGGGGAACAGAAGTGTGACAGAAGGGGTTTTCGTAGCCAAAATACAGGGAATTGCAGTAGCAACTGAGTCCCACCTGTCAACACTGATCCACGCTGTCCACGTAGCTGCCCTATCACCAGCAACCCTCACTGACACCTCTGCTTGTCCAGCATCTTTTCACGTCTCTGGTTCTTCTCTTCTTCCTCTCTACCACCCCCTACCCACATCACCACAACTACGTCTTCCGCATTCTCCCCAACTTTCCCAAAAAGCAGTAGATTCCTTCACTGTAATGGTGGAGCAGCTCTTGCCTCCTCTGGAACCTCTATAGCAGGGTCGAACCTGGCTCCAGTGGTTCATCTTTTACAATGCGATTCTCAGGAGAATCTCCCAATATTGGGTCTACACCTAAGAGGAATTCTTAGCAGCAGAATTCACAGCATTGCTGGGTTGCTGAGGAATACTAACAGCTGCTGGGAAAACTAGATAGGTATCTGGGGATGTGGAGAAGATGTAATTTAGATTCATCCACATCTTACATCAGAGTAGCAGAACTAAGTTCAGCTAAATAAAGAAATGAAATGCAAAAATGTTCCATAGAAGTCAATACTTAACCCAAGCTATTTAAGATTAAAAGTAATGGAAGAAATAATAAAGATTGACAAGCTTAGCTACGTAAAAATATGAAATTCTTATATAAATTGGCAAACTTTAGAGATAATCAGTATATTTGGAAATAATCTGTATTAAACATGACTGGTTTCTATATTTGATATAAAGCTCAGACAAAGCAATTAAAAGAACAGTAACATGTTTAATGTAAAAGAAGGTAATGATTGAACAGACTATAATCTGTAGATGAAATAAAAAATGGTTAACATAAAGTGTTCCAATTTACTTTTGAAAGAAAACTCAATTCCACATCAACATGTAATTTATTTTCTATATAATTGTCTAAAGATTTTAGTGACAATCATCAATGCTAACACACTGTGGTGACATGGGGAAAGAAAAGTAGCCTCCGTTTTTATAGAATTCTATGCTTTAACAAACCTCTTAGAAAGCAATTTGGCAATTGTGATCACAGGGCTTATAATGTTCATTTGGATCAATTCTTCCAGGAATCTACCCTGGGTACGCTCATTGAAATATTTATACCTAGCTTTTTACAATGGTTTCTTATGTGTGAAAATCTGGCAACAATTTGAATGTCTAATAGCATTTGAATGGGTAAATTCCATAAAATGGAATATACTACAGATACTAAAAATAATGTTTTGGTGGATTTCACTGACAATTAGTCAATATTAATTTTAAATGAAATATTAAAATATTCTATATGAATTTAATATTAACAAGTAAACATGCATATATATTCATAACATATAGTATAAATATTTTAGCAAAAGACTGGAAGTATGCTGAGACAATTGGATATCTTGAGGAGGAAAATGCGCTGTACAAAAATCACATCAAGATTTATTATAAATCTAAATGTTAAAGGAAAAATAATGAAGACTGTAGAAAAAAATCACATTTTAATGAATATGAAGTAGAGAAAGAGTTCTTAAGCAGGACACAGAGTGCTGAATCATAAAGAAGGAGATGAGATAGCATTAAAACAGTCTGAAAGGAGAAGAATTGTTAGCCACTTCCAAAGTGGAAGAAGAGATTTGCAAGACATATGTCTAATATGTTAAAAACATCTACAGATCAGTAAAGAGATGAACAGCCTAGTAGAAAAAACAAGCAAAAGATTTGAAGAGACATTTCACAAATGAGCCTATCCAAATGTCTAATACACATATAAAAGGAACAGCTAAAATGAAAAAGATGGGGGAAAATAAAGTGTTGATGATATGGTTTGTGTCCCCACCCAAATCTCACCTTGAATTCCCATGTGTTGTGGGAGGGACCCAGTGGGAGGTAATTGAATCATGGGGGCAGGTCTTTCCCATGCTGTTCTCATGATAGTGAATATGTCTCACAAGTTCTGATGGTTTTGAAAAACGGTAGTCTCCCTTCACAACTCACTCTTTGCCTGCTGCCCTCCATGTAAGATGTGACTTGCTCCTCCTTGCTTTCTGCCATGATTGTGAGGCTTCCCCAGTCACATGGAACTGTAAGTCCAATTAAAGCTCTTTCTTTTGTAAATTGCCTGGTCTCAGGTTTGTCCTTATCAGAAATGTGAAAACAAACTAAAACAGTTGATAGGAATGTAGACTGAGCTGCCAGCAGGGTCATGTACTGTTGGTGAGAGTGTAAATTGGTATAACCACTTGGGAAAACTATTTGGCCATAGTTGATTACAGGTGTAATCAACTATATAATTTGTAACTACATAGCTATGTAATTTGTAATTATACCTGTAATCAACTCTTGTAGCTATGGTCAGATAGTTGTGTGGTACCAATCCATGGCCTGTAAGGAGTGGGGCTCCTTACAGCAGGAGGTGAGTGGTGGGTGAGAGAGCATTACCACCTGAGCTCTGCCTCCTGTCAGATCAGCGGCAGCAGCATTAGAGTCTCATAAGAGCATGAATCCTATTGTGAACTTCACATACGAGGGATCCAGGTTGCAAGCTCCTTATGAGAATCTAATGCCTGATGATCTGTCCTGGTACCATGTTCGGAATTGGCAGTCTTACCTGGTCCCAGAGGACAGGGAGACTTGGGGAGTTTCCTTGTTGCAGTGGGGAGTTAGTCAGGCATGAGCAAGACAGGAAAGAGTTCCCCTACACACACACACACACACACACACACACACACACACACACACACACACACCAGGAATGTAGGGCAACCATCAGGTGATGGATAGGCTGGTGTTATACTGTCTCTCTAAAATAATAATTGATCACAGCCGATGCCAGAAAAAGACAGTCTCCTACAGATAAAAACGCCTGAAACTGGTGATCAGAAGCTTCCTGATAATATCTCAAGAGTTGGGCGAGTGGGCTCAAGCATGTCCATTAAGAAGCAAAATGGTGGAGTTTAACTGGTCTATGACCTTCCAGGGACGTTTGACTGGTAAGGAAGAACGTCTCAAGTGAGCATGAGCACAACTCCGGTAAACACACTGCATGCTCCCTCCCAAGTGCTAGCAGGCCACTGTGCACATGGATAGTCCACCCCAAGGGAGGAATCAGGGGAGACGGGATGCAGGACCCCAGAAGCATGCCAACGTATAAAACCCCAAGTCAAAGATCAAACAGTGCACTTCATCTCTCAAGTCGCCCGCTTGGCCATCTTCCAAGTCTAGTTTCCTCCCTTTCCTTCCTGCTCTGAAGCTTTCCAATAAGCTCTCAATCCTGCTCTAAAACTTGCCTCAGTCTCCCCTTCTGCCTTATACCCCTTTAGTGAAATTCTTTCTTCTGAGGAGGCAAGAATTGAGGCTGCTTCAGACCATGTGGATGCACCGCCAGTGATATCCTGGGTCGTCCTTTCTCCCTGTATCCCCTCTCAGAATGACCGTCTGCTTCCCCGTTCCCTCTGCTCTGTGAAAGGCAGATCTGAGCTCCAAAGACTGGGAAAGCTGTGTGCTTCAGGAAGGACCGTCCCCTGCAGCCTGCCTCTGATCGTCTTCCCTCCGAGTGACCTCTTCTTTGAAAAGCACAGGCCTTTTCCAAGGTCTGGGAAAAATAGCCAAGAAAAGCTCAGGAATGCCTTCTCTTAGGAATTGACCCTTCTGCCTTTCATGTGGTAAATAATTCCCCTTTGAGGATCCCCTTGTGTAAACCCTTTAATTGCATAGCTAATACAAACCAGAGCAGAAATGATTCATCCAAGAATTCTTGTTTGGATTCATTACCATTTTCAAAGGGTCCCTCTTTTATCTTGTCTCAGATCAGCTGAATGATGCCCCTGTTTTAAAAGGGCTTAGCAGAAGAGATAATGCATTATCACTTCTTCCCAGCCTAGTGTGGTGGATGGAGGCTTGCTCTAAAGATAATTAAATCTTAACTCCCAATGGGTGAGGAAACCCAGACTTCCGTGAAACAGATTCTACCCTGCTTGAGGGCCCCACACAGCTGCGATGCCCCAGAGGTCAGAAAGAGGGGCCTTCCCACAGCATCACCCCACTAAGTGGTGAGTCAAAAAGGGGCAAGTGATAGGGCTTCTTGTTTCAAAATGGAACCAGGTCCCAGTATAGATAACGTGCTAAGAGGCTAGGAGTCTTCCTACTATAACTGTGGATTAGCTCGGCTTGACCACGGTAGAAGCAAGGTATTATCTGCGTCTGACAGGACTAGAGAGGTAATCAATAGTCCACGTTGCTGTGGCAGGCACAGAGGTGTGTGGGGAGCTCAGATTCCCCTTCATGCTGCGAGGAGAGTGCTTATTCAACAGCCTCCAAATGAAGACGATAGCTCACAAATCAGCCTCCGCTTTGAGGCTCAGATCGTATTGTTCTTGGGGTGGCTTCGGCTGGTGACTGAGCAACAATTCCTGGCCACCTCCACCCGACACGGGACTCTTTAAACAAGGAAGCTTCGCTCCAAGCTCAGTGTTGGGGAAAGCTGGGGGTTCTACCAGGTCCGCCACTGTGTGACGGCCCCTCCCAGCCCGTCCTCCCTCCTCCCATTTCCCCAGCCCGTCCTCCCTCCTCCCATTTCCTTTCACAGCCATTAACTCCAGCAAACCAATGTCTCTCCTAATTCAATTTCAGCATTTCACACACCCAAATCCCCATTCCCAGAGCTCCCATGCAACCATCCACTAGTCCCAGAGGGGCTGTATCGTGGCCCCCACCCTGCTGGAGGCATCATGTAAAAAAAGAGATCCACTCTTTTGACTTGGGTAAAATGGGTAGGGGCTGGATCTTAGAAGGCAGTTTAAGGAATGGCAGGAATGATGTAGAGAGTTGGGAGAAGAATCTTCCTGGAATCGGGCCCTATCAAGATGTCCCTTCCACTATAACACTTCCTAGAGACCGTTAGCCAAGGACAAGGGGGCACTATTTTATTGAACAAAATGCCATCCCAGGGACACCCCCTCAAGGGAGGCTGCATCTGAAAAAGCCTTGTCAGATTCAGAGTGTATGGTGCCTGTGACAAGCCATGCTGAGCACGCTTCTCAGGACGGAAACATATCCAGAATGTTCACAGCCCAAAAATCCCAGGCTCAGCCAAATATTTCAGACTGGATCTTCATCACACAAAGCCTTGAAGAACAGGGAAGATGCTTCTTATCATCCAGTTTTGTCTGCTCCGGCTCCAGACATAACCAGGATGCCCTTTCCCAAGGTCCAGGAATGGAATCGTATCCAGCTCCCCCAAGCCCTGGCAGGGTCAGCAGTTACTCTGTCCAGAGGAGCCAACAGCCATGTTAGTCCTGGCTAATGGCAAACTCAATAATATTTCCATCTTTTGCCTTCGTGTAAGAGCCAGGGCTGTCTGCTCACTCCTGTAGTTTATCCTATGAAAATTCTAAGGCTGCCATTTTCTCTAAAAAGTATCCTAGTAGCTTCTTTATCTGTTGATGCAAAACATAAGACACCTCTAAATGGCGTTATGAGGACTTAGTAATTTAAAAATGTTGGCTATTTTAAGCTAATTACGGGATTTTATTTTATTGATAGTTCGGTTCATTTATTTTCCATTTGTTTATAATTTCTAATACATAAATTTAAAGCCATGTTTTTCTCTGAATCTGCATCTAACAGGCTTGGATATTTACTTCCCTCATCGTCCTTGATTTCTAAAGCATTCACACTATCCATTTAAGTTCATCTCTAATTCAAGAGTTACTTAAAAGTGTGTTTGTGTTTTTTTAAGCTAGTTTTGAAATTGAAATGTAATACAAGAGTGCCTTGAAACCAGGTTTTTCTAGGCTTAACCCTACCTCTGAATCTAACCCTGACACAAAGCTTGACCCGAACTCACTTTTCTTGAGCTTGATTCCAGGGAAAGGAAGACATAACCGCTCTTCTATCCACTGACATTTTTGCAAAGCATTATGGATTGTCTGTAATCTGGCATGTCACCCTATGAAAACAAGCTTCAAAACCAAAAACATAATGATTTTGTTTTATTTTTATAGTGGGTGGGTTGCAAAAGGCCAGAAGAAAATTCTGTTTTCTAGACTGCTTATTTTACTTGGAAAGGGAAAATGCCTCTCTAATGGGTGTCCTTGAAGGCGGTCAAAGCCAAGAAAAAGCATTGCCAAGTTTAAGAGTCAATACTCCAAAAAGTAATATTAGCAAATTATTTTCAGGAGCAATGCCCACTACCACCATAATTATTAAGGTTTTGGGGCCTTGGTCATTGTAACATTATAACTACAGAGGAAACAGAATAAAATGAATGCATATGGTAAAAGGAGAAAAATACTCTTCACAGATAATAACAATTGAAAACATACAATTATTTCAAAGCAGCTTAAGTGACTTTAAAAGACAAATATGGAAAAACTGATAGCACCTAAGTATTGATCTTATTCACAATAGTATCAAAAATATCATAAACATAGAAGTGATTTTGAGAAAATGTGCAAAATGTAAATAAAACCTCCAAGGTCTGCAGGAGGTCATAAAAGACATCCATTTGAGAAAAGAAAAGTATTTCTATATATACAGATGAATAGTCCAAATAGGATTTTTATGAATTGGCAAAAAGTAATTTTGAAATTTATCTGAAAGATCATACACTTCCAAAAGGACCATCTGAAAAATAAGAGTAAGAGGGAAGAAGTTCGCAGTCCCAGCAGATATTAAAATACATTTTAAGAAGAACGTTCATTAAAACATTAGGATATTGGCTTAAAATCTGGCAGAGAGAGAGAGTAAAGAAATGCATAAACCTGGAGCTGAAAGCAGTCATGTATAGAAATACTGACAGTCACATGAGAACTTGACATTTTCTAGCCGCCGCATTTAACAACAGTAAAAATAAACAGGAGAAGCTAATTTCAACAATATATCTGATTTAACTTAATATATCAAAATGACATCATTTTAACATGTGATCAATTGAAAAAATTATTTGTTTTATTTTTTGAGACAGGGTCTCAGTCTATCACCCACACTGGAGTGAAGTGGGGCAATCACGGCTCTCTGCAGCCTTGACTTCCGAGCTCAAGCAATCCTCCCACCTCAGCCTCCCGAGTAGCTGGGTCCACAGGCGCACACCACCACCCCTAGCTAATTTTTGTATTTTGGGTAGAGACAAGGTTTTGCTATATTGCTCAGGCTGGTCTCAAACTCCTGAGGTCAAGCAATCCTTCCACCTTGGCTTCCCAACATGTTGGGATTACAGGCATAACCCATGGCGCCAGGTCTTGAAAAAATTATTTAATCTTGACACAATACTTTACATTCTTTTTTTGTACTAAGTCTTTGAAATTTGTCCTATCCACATATTTAATAGCCACATGTAGCTGGAGGCTATGGCATCCTTACAGCATAGATTATAAATGTTATTGAACAGCCATCAGGAAAGCCATGGAGAAGGAAACAGAAATTTAATAAATGGCATATGTCCTTATAATGATTTGTAAAATGCAGAAGCATAGCACAATGAGTTAAAACCACACCATAGATCATCTGACAAAGTGAGATCTAGGTGGAGTAAATGAAACTATTTTAAAAACTAAAAAACAGAAAAGCCTGCAGTAAGCCAAGCAGTGTCACAACTTGGGTGGACCTGGGTGGGAGGCCTGTTGGTTCCAGGAAAAACAGGTCTGCAGAGGAAGAGGAGAAGGCGGGGGCGTCAGACACTGTGGGGTGAGTGACCTGTGTGTGGGCAGAGCCTGGGAAAGATGGCCAGGGGTCCAGAACCCAGGAACCAAAGGCCGAGAGGCCAGTTCTGGAGTGATTCAGACAGTGGGTGGTGTCAGGTAGGCCTGGTAGGCTGAGGCAGTGGAGCAGAAGTTTCCAGGCACTGGTCCAATTTGGAAGTGCAAAAGGGTGTTGGCCTCTGTTGGGTAATCTATCCGCAGTGGACAGGGCCCCACCCATGGAAGCTCCACCAAGGACAGCTGGAGTCGAGCCTGGAAGAGAAGGTCTTGGTGACTTCAGGATGTCCGAAGAACCATGAGGGTCATGTGTGCAGCTCCAATCCCAGAGGGAAAGTGGGATGCCAGAGGTGGCAGACACACAGAGCTGTCAAGTGGGAGAACAAGGGGACCGATAACTGTAGCAGTGGAAGATGTTGCCATGGGCTGGAGAGTGTCCCCTCAAAATTCACATGTCTGGCCGGGTGCGGTGGCTAACGCCTGTAATTCCAACACTTTGGGAGTCCCAGGCGGGTGGATCACGAGGTCAGGAGTTTAAGACCAGCCTGGCCAAGATGGTGAAACCCCATCTCCACTAAAATACAAAAATTAGTTAAGCATAGTGGTGGGTGCCTGTAATCCCAGCTCCTGGGGAGGTTGAGGCAGGAGAATTGCTTGAACCCGGAAGGCAGAGGTTGCAGTGAGCCAAGCTTGTGCCACTGCCCTCCAGCCTGGGCGACAAAGCAAGACTACGTCTCAAAAAAACAAACAAACAAACAAAAAATTCATGTGTTGAAGTCCTCAGCTCAATACCTCCCATCCAACTGCATTTGCAGATAGGGCATTCAAAGAGAAAACTAAAGTTCAATTAGACGATTAGATGGATCCTCTCGAGGAAATTTGGACACAGGTAGAGGGGGAAGATCATGTAAAATGCAGAGGGAAGGCAGCCATCTGCAAACCCAGGAGAGAGGCCTCAAGAGAAACCCACCCTGTGGACATCTTGATCTCAGAGTTCCAGCCTGCAGAATCCTGGAGAGAAGAAATGTCTGTTGTTTGAGCCACACAGTCTACAGTGCTTCATTATGACAGCCTGAGCTGACTCTACAGTGCTGAAGCTGCAGGTTGCACCAGTGAGGCCCTCGTCCCCACAGCGCCATGGTAGACCCAGGTTTGGTGTATGGGAAAGGAGCATCCATGCGGCTGGGATGGGTGAAGCACTCAGGAGCTTCACCCACTGTGTCCTGCAAAAACCACTTGCCCACCGGGGGGTTGGGAAGTCATGTTTAATCCATGCCTGGAAAGACTCCATTCAACTTGATGCAAGATGGGACTCTGTGATAGAGTTGCCAGATAAAATACAGGACACTCAGTTAAATTCGAACGCCAATAAGCAACTTTTTTTTTTTTAGTGTATGTTTCAAATATTGCAGGGGGCATGCTTGTTCTAAATGTTATTTGCTATTTATCTGACATTCAAATATAACTATCTTATCATTTTATTTGCTAACTTGGTCAACCTTGGCCAAAGGCTAAGGAAAGGGGCCCAGCCCAGCAGGGAAGGGAGTGAAGTGAAGCAAGGAAGTGAAGAAGAAGATGGTGCGGAGCCCTGCCAGGGGGAGTGCCACCAGAACCACCCAAGACAGAGGACTTTCTGAAGACAGAAGTAAAAGATGAAATTAAATGAAATCTTCAATAGATTTAACTACGTCCATATTTTATGACTAACATTAAAAGAAATAAGAAAAAAATAACAGACTGGAGAAACCATTTCAACAATATGGAAAAGCTGATATGAATACAGAATGCTCATTCCAACTGGTAAGGAAAATATCAAAATTGCAGTATGCAGGTAGGCAAAAGTGTGATAATAATTTATACAAAAGGATCTACAATTACCAAACACATTTGGAAAATATTTTTGTCCTTTTAATAATTTTTACATGCAAATTCCTAAAAAATTAAGAATAAACTTTCACTTTTTAAAAGTAGGACTTAAAAAAAATTAAATAATTAAGTGAAGATGAGACTGTGGTTTCACTATTAATGACCTTTCTGGTCGTGGAAACTTAGCAATATGCTAAGTGGAATTTGTTAGTGGAAATTTAGCAATACGCTCATACTTGTTGACCAAATAAAATAATTCCTGGGTTTTGTCTTAAGAGTAATGATTTAAAATAAAGACAGAAAAAAGGATAAGAAATCGTGCATTATTCCATTACTATGACTATACAATTATGAATATACCTGAACAATAACTAGAAAGAAATACACACACACACACACACAGACACACACACACACATAGACACACACGCACACACACACAGACACACACAGACACACACACACACAGAGCATTTGATGTGAATATATTCTTCTCTTTAAGATTTCCTTGGTTAATTAGTATATTTTTCTTTTATATTAACAAACATTAAAGTCAAAAAACAGTTTCTTTTTGCTCACAAAGAACATTGTGCCCTGTCAGAATTCTACCTGGCTCGTGACATGGGGATGGTGGCAGGGTTGGCCATCAGTGACTCCTAGGCCAGCTCAGAGAACAATTCCATGAGCCCTCTTTTCTACTTGACATTGAAGTCTGTAGGTTCAAAGCTTTGCTGGCTATCCAGGCCTTTTAAACAGGCACTCAAAAGCCCTAAAGACTTTCTCTGGCCAAAGGATCAATGCACTATAGGATATTTCCATTCAATGAGATATTAATTTTTATTTTATAGTTTTTCTTTGCCTGGAATATTAATGCCTTGCACTCACTATTCACACTGTCTTCTACTAACCAAAAGCCAAAACTTAAATAAACTATTGTGGTAACAGCCTTTGCATGATCGGGGGTAATCACTTTGCTGTCACTATACCATTTTCCAGCACCTAGGAGGAGCAGAAGGTGGTCTGCTTGGTTACCCCTGAAGTGTCTGGGTTCCTGTTTCAGAACAGATGGGACTGACCACAGGAAAAGGACGCTTCCTCACAGGTCGGTCCAGTTCAGTGGACACTATAGCTGTGGGAGACAGGGACTTTAAAATATGAAGAATTGAGGTCAGCAGTTGAAACCGCTGGATTTTCTGAGGTTCACAAAGCACCTGCCACCCCAAGCTTGGGAACAAGAGACCACTCCTGTATCAGTTTGCTTGGCTGTCATCACCAGGTACCACAGACTGGGTGGCTTATACAACAGGCACTTATTTTCTCACAGTTCCGGAGGCTGGAAGTCTGAGATCAAGGCATTAGCAGGGCTGATTTCTCCTGAGGCCTCTCTCCTTGGCTTGTAGATACCGCCTTCTCCCTGTGGCTCCACACGGCCTTTCCTCTGCGTGTGTCCGTGTCCCCGTCTCTTCTTATAAGCACACCAGTCGTATTGGATGAGGGCCCATCCTAACAGCCTCATTTTAACTTAGTTATTCCTGTAAAGACCCTATCCCCAAACGCAGTCACATTCCAGCATATTGAGGGTTAGGACTTCAACATGTGAGTTTTGGAGGGCACACAGTTCAGCCCATAACAATTTCTGAGGTTAGAAGAGAACTTCTCTGTTACTGGCTGCAAAGCTGAATAGGAATGTTATATATATAAATATATACATTTATATATTATATATAAATGTATACATATAATATATACAATATATAAATAAATATATATTATATTTATTTATATATTATATAAAAATATTGTATATAATATATAAATAAAGACATATTTAATATATAATACATTAGTATATAAAAATAGGTGTATAATACATATTATATATATATATATTTTTTTTTAATTTTTACAGGATTCCAACTTGTCCTATAAGCGAGAGAGTCATCAAACCTTACACCAAACACCAAGACAAATGTGTTAGAAGATCCTGACTAAACCATCTGGGTAGTCTGAGAGCAGCACTATTTTATCTTAGGATTCCTGAGATTTTCTGTTCAAATCTGAGAGTACCCCTTGGGAAGGTGTTGGAAACAGATGCTCTGTGCCACAAAGAAAAATTAGCACTGAGACAAAGGATCTTTCAGCAACGCAATTTTTACCTCCTGGACTGCAGGAAGGGCACTCTCGCTAGCCATCTTGCCACAAGAGAACAATGAACAAAGGAAAACAGACACATTTATCCCTTATGCATTTGGGGTCGTCCTTACTGCTGTGTCTGGTCTCCGTTGACTGCAGCCAGACCTCACAATCTAAACTACAACCCGATTGGCTAACAACTTAAAACTTTTCTAAACAGGTAAAAGCAATGGAGAGCTGGGACGTGCCTGTGAGCACGTCCAGCACAGATATCTTGGTTAAAGTACAAGGACATAGAATGTACTATGTGTCTGTAAGCATGGCGTGTCTAACAGCTACGTAGAATAGGGCTTCACAAAGAGCTTACGTAGAATAGGGCTTCACAAAGAGCTATTAGCACCCCTATTCTTTAACAAGAAAGTAAACTTTAAAAAGGAACTTTTCCACTTCCCACGGAAGGGAAACAGCAGTACACATAAGTCTCTGATGTTAGCCCACCCCAGTGCCCACCAGCACATCTCCATCTCAAGGGCCTTGGACCACTGAGAGCCAGGGTGAAGTCTCCTTGTCTCAACACCCTCAGGGATGCTGGGTGATGACTTTTCTCTCTGCCTTCCTTGGGGCCGGGTCTGGAAGCCCAATGTCACCTCCATCCGACCTGCAGAGGGGGCTGGGTGTCATCTTCCCTGGGTCTACGGCCACGTTTATGTTTTCTTTATATTGCCACAGTGCATCTTAATTCCCATCTGCATTCTCAGCTAAGGCGAGGCCCGCCCCAGCACACCCCCTCACTCTGATGGGCTCCCTGGCCTCCGACCCCGGTACAGCTAATGTCTTCCTGTGCCTCTGGGACACGTGGGATGGACCCAGGCTGCTTCCCTCTGGGCTCGCCTTCCTGAGCTCCCCGACTTCCTGGGGCCCTGAGCGTGCACTTAGGCTAGCGTGACATCATTCGTGACATCAGAGTGAGAGCTCAGATTCATTGTCTTTCCTTTCATGCACTTTATCTTTCAGCCACCTCGAGAGCTGGTTTGAAATGCAAGGTACAGTAAGAGAAATCCGTTCTGCGGTCTCTGGAACAAATAGAAGGAAGTGTGAACTTTGACAACCAGGTATAGATTCTTTTGATGTCCAGCCCCCACCTCCCCATTAGGGTGTGAGGCAGGTGCACCCCCATTTGGTTCACATCAGTGTATATTGATATATTAAAGCCCTTTGGGCCTTAATGTGGCTTGGGCAACAAATACCTCAAGCGCCTTGTGGTGTTTATGGACAGCCTACAGTCAAAGTGGGATTAGACTGCGGGGCGGAGGCCTCTTTCAGAGGAGACGGAGTAGCCAACTCTAGCGGGTGTTTATTCTCACAAGAGGTCAATAGATGTTATGAAACACTTGCAGCTGGGGAGAAGAGATTCCAAAACACGCAGGAAGCAGCATGGCTCTCCCTGCCTGTCGGTATCATGGGATCGGCCGAGGCATCTATCCTCTGGACAGCATACATATGACAGAAGATAAAGTCATCCCTGTGTGTTCTTAGCACAGTGTGAGCCAGACTGAAGAGCTCTGACAATCTGAGCAGACGGCTCAGGGTCATGCTATGTGGCTTCCTCTAGGGCCGCCCCAGGAAATCCAGCGCAGCCCTCTCAGCACGACTCTTCTTGATTACCACTCTATCACGGATTTGAAAAGCAACTTGAAACGCTTTGCCCTATCTTTATTGGACTATAAGCTCCGAAATTATCCATAAAATTGTTCCTATCAAATGCAAGATAGTATGACCTGCAAAAGATCAGTAAAATTTCCCAACTATGTCTTCTATTAAAAGTATAAGGCAGCCGGGTGTGGTGGCTCACGCCTGTAATCCCAGCACTTTGGGAGGCCGAGTCAGGTGGATCATGAGGTCAAGAGATCAAAACCATCCTGGCCAAAATGGTGAAACCCCATCTCTACCAAAAATACAAAAATTAGCCAGGAGTGGTGGTGCATGCCTGTAGTCCCAGCTACTCAGGAGGCTGAGACAGGAGCATCATTTGAACCTGGGAAGTGGAGGTTGCAGTGAGTCGAGATAGTGCCACTGCACTCCAGCCTGGCAAAAGAGTTAGACTCTGTCTAAAAAAAAAAAAAGCATAAGGCAACCGAGGGTTTTCTGACTCACTGGCTTAACTTTTTTTGTGGTCACTAAGCATTATTTTCCAAAATGCATCCACAGTGGAAAAGTAAGGAAATGAAAAAGAATTAAAGATCTTAGCTTGGCAGAAAGACCCAGGAGCAGGAAGCGATTAGGCACATAGGAACCAGCGAAGTATGGCAGAACAAGGGCCTTCAAGAAAGCTTATCCCTTCTGCTAGACAAAGGGAATTGCCTGGCTGTGACACTGTAGAATAGGTATGCAGGATGATACCACAGTGGGAAACTGGGTGAAGAGTCCCTGGGCTCTCTACACAGTCCCTGTTACAATTGCATGGGACTCTTCCATTATCTCAAAATAAAAGGTTTAATTTAAGAAAAACTGCACAGGCAGTGGGTGTATGGTTCATCCCAGTGCCTTCCCTGTCCACCTGTGTGGGTCACTTGAACCATTTTCAAGTTCTTAGAAAGAAGAGAAGGCAAGGCTGGGCATGGTGGCTCACTCCTGTAATCTCAGCACTTTGGGAGGCTGAGGATCACAAGGTCAGGAGTTTGAGACCAGCCTGGCCAACATGGTGAATCCCCGCCTCTACCAAAAATACAAAAATTAGCCAGGTGTGGTGGTGTACACCTGTAATCCCAGCTACTCAGGAGGCTAAGGCAGGAGAATCGCTTGAACCCAGGAGGTGGAGTTTGCAGTGAACTGAGATTATGCCATTGCACTCTAGCCTGGGTGACAGAGTGAGACTCCTACTCAAAAAAAAAAAAAAAAAAAAAAAAAACAGGGAAGAAGAGAGGGTTTTTAGGAGTGTAGTGGAGGCTGGACCCCTTCAACCCCTGTGTCTCTGGTTGGTCGGTTAGCCATGCCATTTGGAGGGAGCTGTCTTGCAGGGAGAGCTGCTCCTGAGGCCATGTTTTTGACCTGGCATCCTCCCCTTCCCAAGGTAACCTGCTGATGAGGACTCACTGCCAGTGGGCACCAGTGCTATGCAAACAACACCTGCTCTCACATCTTAAAAAAGGATTATAGAAGTTTGAGATGCAGCCACCTAGATGGGAGACCACTTATACCATGATCCCAGCACTCTCAGAGAAGGAAAAGACCCCAAATGTGGAATATTAGTATTTCCTGAGGGGCTCATGAAGGGAGATCTTGGAATGTGAAAGCAGCCTGCTGTTCAAGCTCAGCACAGATCCCAGTGAGGGTCTGCATGCAGTAGCAACTCAATAAACACTGCATTTGAATGAATCCATCCATCAATCAATCAATCAATGCTGGATCCCACAAAGCTGCCTTTAAATATACCTCTAAAAAGAGGCTAGAGAAGTCTTTCACAGTTCAGAGGCCCTTGTATCTTACTGTTTCCCCACAACTTGGGCCTTTATGATCTGACAGGACTTTTAGGCCAATGCTTGCCGTCAAGAGGAAGGTCTGAGTATCACCTCCTCACTGAGGATGTCTTTAAAATTGAAGGGGCAGCTTGAAGTGGGCATCCATTCTGGTACACATTTTCACTAAGGACGCCTCAATCTTAATTGCATAAAAAAAGAAAACAGCTGTGTTTGTAGGCATCTCCCAAAGTGCAAATGCTCGATTCTAAATAAATGCTTTCACAGGTTAAGTTGTGCAGTCCTGGGGAATACATCTCACCACTAACACTTCCCAGCAGATCCTGAGGGATCTTGAGGGACAGGAGCAGAGAGGCACCTGGCTCTTTCTCTGGCCGGCTTCTTTACTGTAGCCTGTTTTATCAGCATCGTATTACCTTGATTATAGCCGGAACAGATAAGCTGTCTGGGGCTCCTCTAGAGCTGAGGCTGGTCACACGTGATACCTGCTCCCCATGTCTTAGGATAAAACGCTCTCTCCCAGACTGTTAAAAAGAAACTACACAGCAGATGATGACTGACCGTTGTTTAAATTCCCATCAGCCTTTGCTATCACAGGACATCAGGAATATTGGCTAATTGTTGGTCAGGCCCCTGGAGAGAAGGCCACCAACCGAAGCAAAAGCAGTGACATAAAGAAATTCAGCTCATACTATGACTTGTAGGTAGGGGAACAATTAGCACGAATCTACCCTTCAAGGCACCATTCACTGGTTTGGGGGGAAAATAATTCAATCTTCATTCTATTTTAATGATCAATTCCATCTGATAATTTCAAAAAATGTTTTGCATCTTTATTGGAAAAAATCAAAACACTATTTCCCAGATGCACGCCCTCTCCGCCTGGAGTTTGTTCTAAGATGCTCTTCCCATGTGTAAGAGGAATGATGTCACTTGTGTGGAGCTTGGAAGGGGAGGGCTGACGGCCCTTACCTTGGGATTTTTGGTGGTTGTTACAGGAAAGGGAGTCTCGATCCAGGCCCCAAGAGAGGGTTCTTGGATCTTGTGCAAGGAAGAATTCAGTGCAGGTCCATATAGGAAAGTGGAAGCAAGTTTATTAAGAAAGTAAAGGAATAAAGTAATGGCTATTCCATAGACTGAGCAGCCCTGAGGGCTGCTGGTTGCTCATTTTTATGATTAATTCTTGATTATATGCCAAATAAGGGGTGGCTTTTCTATGTCTCCCATTTTTAGACCATAGGGCAACTTCCTGTCATTTCCATGGCATTTATAAACTGTCATGGCACTGGTGGGAGTGCAGCAATGAGGACGACTAGAGGTCACTCTTGTCACCATCTTGGTTTTGTGGGTTTTGGCCGACTTATTTATTGCAACCTGTTTAATCAGCAGAGTCATTATGACCTGTATTTTGTGCTGATCTCCTGCCTCATCCTGTGACTTAGAATGCCTTAGCCACCTGGAAATGCAGCCCAGTAAGTCTCAGCCTCATTGTAACCCGGCTTCTATTCGAGATGGAGTTCCTCTGGTTCACATGCCTCTGAAGGCTGGATGACGGTCTCGGTCCTCCTGGCTGATGCTCGTCTTGATGGCGTTTTCAGCTGGCATACGAGGCATGAATGGCACAGCCTGGTTGGCTAGTATTGGGCAACGCTCTCATGAGGCATCTTGGAGCATTCAGACAGAGCCAGAGCCCATCGGAGATGCCAATTCCCATTTTAGGATATGGACTCAGGAGCAACGCTGGCCTGCAGAACCAGCCCCTGCCTCCTGGGCTGCCTGGGCTGCATGAAAGAAATGTCATCTTGGGAAAGAGTGATGTAAAAAATGATCCTGTAAGAAAATGGTGGCGTGGGGCATGGTGTGCTGGTGCGTTGGCTGCAGAGCTGTGGTTCTCACTGTGGCCTCTGGAGCATCACTCAGCATCACCTGGGAATTTGTCAGCAATGCAGATTCTCAGGCCTGCCCCAGACCCTCTGAATCAGAAACTCTGAGGGTGGGGCCTTGTGTGAACAAGTCCCACAGAGGCTTCTAATGTGGGCTAAGGTGTGGGGCCCACAAAGGCGATCAGCCTTCCTGGGTAGTAACGAACTGGAAGCGTAGGAACTTGTGGTGAGTGACTTTGCCTCTGATTTTTTTTTTTAGGTTCAGAACCTGCGTTCCATCAGTTTCGGTAACCATGCAGCAATAGGACACATTTTGATCAAACACTTTTCTGCTCCCTGTGCTCTGTTGAACATAACCGAGGTCAGGAAGTGCATTGTTAAATGCTCGCCCTGTGTCTGTTCAAATGTAAACCGCCCCCCAGGGCTTTCCTCCCAGGAAGGAAGATGGGTGACCCCACCAGAACCTGGCGTTCAGAGAGGTGGGGCCAAACGGAAACCTATAAATCCAGTTCCAGAAAGTCCAAAATCCCCATCTGTTTTGAATGAACATACGTTTTTAGTGACAGAAGGCCTCTCCTTAAGCCCAGAGGTGAGAGGGTCAGGGGAGGGAGGTCTGTGGAAATCTGTGTCCTTCCAAAGCCTGGCTGTTAGCATTTGGGCAGCTCCTAAGGGGATCTGTCCACCCAAAGCAAGGCTGTCCTGGAGGTCAGGGCTCGGGAGCTGGTTCTGGGGGGTCCCAGTGCCTTCATTCCCAGGCTGGGCACCCTTCCTGGAGTTGGGACCCTCCGGGTGAGTCAGCCTCACCCATGCTGCTGCATGTCCCAAACCACCTCCCCAGCTCCTGTGGGCCTTCCCATCCCATGGTGCCCAGTTGTCCTGGTGAAGACAGACTAGGGCTGCCGCTGTGTCTGACCCTGCATGGTGGAAGGGGCCCACTGCCCTGCCGCATCAGAAAGTTTCTCTCGTCTCTCCCAGGTATTGGTGCTTACCTACAATTCTGCTTGCAAAGAACGTTTTGAAAATCTGCTTCTATACCCCACCTTTTAGGCACTTACGGGGCTTTAGAAATCAGGTGCACCTGGCACTGCTGTGTCACTGCAGAACCTGATTTGGGGAAGGGCTTAAGAAGGAGGAGATGCTGTTACCAGAGTACAAACACCAGCTGGTTCTGCCAGTGGACACCCCTGGATGAATGTCCTTTTCTTAGAGCGGAGCGGAGTTGCCCACTCTTCCTGTCTGATCCTTCTGACCAAATGTGCGCATTTGCAAAATACTGCACTTGAGTCAGATGTGTCTCCTGGGGCCTCCTAACAAGTTAACCTAGTGCATTCCCCAGGAGCCCAGCCTCCCCAGACAAGGGGTGGATTATTCATGTCACCTCTTTGTAGACCATATAGGGTGACTTCCTGTCATTGCCGCGGCTTCCTGTCATTGCCGCGGCATTTATAAACTGTCATGGCTGGTGAGAGTGCAGCAGGGAGAACGACCAGAGGTCACTCTTATCACCATCTTGGTTTTGGCGGGTTTTGGCTGGCTTCTTTAGGACAACCTGTTTTGTCAGCAAAGTCATTATGACCTGTATTTTGTGCCTGCCTCTATATCATCCTACAACTGAACTCAGAGAGCGGACCTTCTGTTCAATTCTCAAGAAACAGAGCACCCCTTCCAGGACCTCAGCCCTGCCAGAGGCTCCGAGCCTGCTCAGGCTAGCGTGGATTTGAGTGTGTGTCTGAGCACCAGCTGTGGCTCCCACAGCTGCCGCCTGCCTGCCATACCTGCTTCCCACCTGCCTTGTGCCTTCCGCCCACCCTTCCTGGTCGGCGGCTGGGGGCGGCAGGGGAGACTCTGACTTAGGGCTTGTTGGAACACTAACTAAAAAGAGGTGCTTACCACAGCCTCATGTCAAAGGACACCCCAAGCACCCTCGCTTCATCCCATCCCCCATGTGGCTCACCCCACAAATGTTTGATTTATTAATGGTTCATCCTCTAAAATGTCCCTGTCATGGAAATTCCACCTCTATAGAAGACAAGGCATTTCTAGAGCCTGGCCCTCTGCTTTTCAGAGGCCCATAGGCACACAGCCTGGGATGAAGCCCTAGGATCACAGGATTATTTATTTCACTAAGCATGGAGCCAGTGGTTATATTAAAACAAACATACACGCACATACATTTTAAAGACAAAATTGAGACACCTTCAGCTTCTCGCTGGCCGCCCCCGGCCGCTCCTCCAGCTCCTGGGATCATGCACACACATTCACCACCGCTGGGATAATTGGGTGAAGCGTGTCTGAACGACGCAGGCCGACAGAAACCAAAATGGAAAAGGACCCATCCTCCGTTCCTTACAACTGCACTTACGATGGAACCACAGACGAGGTCCTCGGGCACTCTTCCCCACCCTCTCGCTTCTCCCCGCCACTCTCCCCAGTCTATTCTTTCCTGCCTTAGCTCCTGTGGGAATCAGTAATTGCCAGGTCTCCAGAGCTTTGACTACCCCGGAGTGAAAACGGAGTTCTGGGCGCCATCTCGATTTTATCAGACTGGAAATTGGTTTTGGTATCAGCAGCCTTTCTCCTCAGGAAGGTGAACCAGCTTAACCACAGCTGAGTGCGGGGAGGTGGACTCGCTGCGAGGCCTAACCTCGAAGGGCCAGTGGCTGAGCCAAGTTCTGTGCCTGCAAACAGTGGCCTTCCAGAGTTTTCCGGGCAATTCTCAGCCTCTTTCCTGGGCAGTCTCTCTCCAGACACCTGCTGCTCCACCTTCCCCTCTGGGCCTTTGCACAGCCTTCTCTGTCTGCCTGGTCACTCCTACATGTCCTTAAGACCCAATTCGGGTTCTGGTTCAGGCCACCTCCCTTTCTAGTCCAACTAAGCTAATCACTACTGTAACCAGGTGGTGAGCTTGCACATCCGAATCACCAAGCACAGATTGGTGGGCCACACCCCCAGGGATTCCGTAGGTCTGGGGAGACACCTGAGAATTTGTATTTCTAATATGGAGCTCTAGGCTGTAGCTGCTTCTTGGAGACCACCCTTTCAGAACCATTGCTCTAACCTTGGCTACCCAAACTGTGGTGCATGAACCACCTGGGAGCTTGTTTGAAATTCACAGTCTCAGACTTCATGAATCAGATTCTGCATTTGAACAAGATCTCCAAGGGATTCCAATGCACGTAAAAGACTGCAAAGCACTCCTCCAAACTGAGCTTCTGGAAGACAGAAACGTTTTGTTACTTTTCTGTGTATTCCCGGCACCTCGCACAGGAATGAGTAGGAGGCAGAGGCTGGGGCTGAGGCTGGGGCAGTCATCCTAGCTTGGGAGCAAAGCCATCCTGGACAGGTCTGCCCGCGTCAGCACACACTCACAGCAGGTCATTTGACGCTTAGAAGAAAAATCAATTGCATCTCCGATGACCCGCTGGGTTCCGAAATCTCACAAAAGTATACCATCACCTTTGCACCCTAGTGACTTAAGTAAAATTCAGACCTGAGTTAGCAAAAGGAGACTTTTCACAAGTGTGTTCTTACACTCTCTTTCTGGAAGGGGGAGACTGACTTCCAAACCCCAGGGCAGCTGCTCACAGGACCTAACCCCGCAGGCAGGCTGCAGCTTCTGGCTGCCTGGGCTCAGACTCAGAACTTCATTTTCTATTTGCAACTTTTTCTTCATTTTGTTGTTGTTGCTAAAAGTTCTTAGACTTGAAAACCTCCTCTCGGCCAAGCCCTAGGGCCGATAATCACGTGACTGGAAGCCTGGCGGTGTGTTTGATGATGGACTGGCTCACTTCCACGCCCGCTCCCGATCCTTTAGGACACAAAGCTCTGTGCTCTGGAGCGAGCGTGAGGCGCCATCAGCTGAGCAGATGGATAATGTGGGAGACAGATCAGCACATCTGGCACAAGAGGCCCAGAATTGGGTGACGATGAATGTTTTCATTTGGGCAGATGTAACAAAATCTCCTCGCTACCCACGTGGACCATTCCTGGAGGAAGCAGTCCTTGTCTGAGCATTGTCCTGCATCAGCCACCACGCAGTCACTTCACTTGGGTGCCCTCCAGTGAAGAGTGGAGGAGGTCAACTTGATATAAAAGCTGTACAGTGAAGTTTTGCTCAGAAAGTATCTTGTAAAATAAACATATGGATAAGGCCATTTAAAAGGGCCCGTTATTATGTGTGAGATTATTGACAGAGCCCTGAGCAACCAGGAGCCAGGGGGCTCAGTCCAGGGACAGAGGCGTCCGCAGGAGGAAGGGGCACAAACCCCGCGAATGTGATTTCAACTCACGCCCAGATTTCAGCTGACCCCCTTGTCTCCCCAACAGTGCCTGAAAGCATTTTTTCCTAAAATGTGAGTTTTTCAGGGCAGAATGTGTGTGGTGGCAGGGAAGGGAGCGTTGAGCATTACCAGCTAGGAAGGGGTTTTTGTGTTCCAGCACTGAGGCCCTGGGGTTAACTCTTGCCTCAAAACCCCGATTCTTTTTTACCAGCCCACCAGCCCAGGATGAGCTCACACGAGGGCTGACAAAACCCAGGCCTGAGTTGAAAACATCTGTCTCTTGCCCATTTTCTTTCCCAGCTCCACACGGTGAGGCCTTAAGAGGCCTCGGTACTGCCTCGACTGCACGTCTACAGGGTCGGATGCATCAGACGCCATCACCCCTCAGATTCTTATCCCCAAGCCTGGCTCAGGATAAGCCACGTGGAGACTGCGGGCCTGGCCTGTTGCTGCTTCCCTTACTTCACCCCTTTGCCCCCCAAAGGTTGGGCCATTTGCCAAAGGACAGTCAAGGCTTCCCAGAGCCCTCTTTCCTCGACATTTCCCTTCCTTGGTATGCTTCCCTCAGCACTCAGCCAGCAGCCCTGGAGGGTGCCAGGCATTTCACAGCAGGACGAGGGTCTTCAGGGGCAACATCTCTGTGCATTGGGGGTGCTGCATCTTTGGAGACCCACCCGGGTTTTTACGCTCTCTCAGCACTTGTCCTGGTTTGGCTTCACTCTCCACCTCCCCTGGAGACCACTGTCTTTCTTCCAGGTTCTGGGGTCACTGAGGAAGCCACTGCCTGTGCGCTGCCCCAGCTCAGCCCCTCCTGGTATGAAGGTCATGGCACATCCATCACGACTGTAACCAGCGGATCCCTGGACTCGCCAGCTCCTCCCTCCTCCTGACCTGGGGCAGCTCCTCCTGACTCAGCCGCATCTGCTCTGGGTTTCTCTGCTGTCTGCCTCACACAGCCCCGCCCCACATTCATCATGCTCTCTGAATTCAGAATTTCACTGAAATCCCAAAGGTCTTTCCTTACCATACAGAGTTAGTCACTCACTTCACAGATGTCACGAACTTCCCATTTCTCTTCTTCACGATCTCAGACAAATGTGAGCATCCAACTTCACATTCTTAAACACAGCTGTTGCTTCATTACCATGGTTATTCTTCACTCCACGCTCTGAGGTTTGTTTCCAAATCAAGATCACCGGTTCGGCCCCTAGTGCCCGCCTCGCCATGTCTACCTGGCAGTATTTTCAGGATAAAGGGCTGGAAAACCTCCAAGTTGAGAGGTTATGGCTTTTTCCAAATCAGAAAGCAAGCTGAGGGTAGTAAAGGAAAATAAACCATTTTGTTTTGTACTTGCTTCATGGTTGAGAGGTTGTGTTGTCACATGTGTGTGAGCACGAGCATGTGTGCATTTGAATCTGTGTCTGTTTCCTTCTGATCTTGGCCAGATGGCCACAGTGCCTTGAAACCAATCTGGGAAGGGATAGTGGACTCCGGTTTAGCAAACCTAATGTCCATTCCCAAATCACTTCTCCCTTTCCTGACTCCAAGAGAAGACTGAAAGAGCTAAATGCTCACTCTCCCAGTCTTTTGAGCAAGGGGCAGCCATGGGACAAATATTTCATAAATATTCATGGCTCCTCTTATACTTATTGAATATGCATATTTGGCCACCCGCTTCAGCATACATTCCTATCTTATTTTCTCCACCCTTAAAGTGTCTGTTTCCAGCTTCTGGCCAGAGGCTTTTCTTCCCAGCTTATCAGAATGGCCACCCTGCAGGATACAACCCTTTACAAAAAATAAAGCTCTCCTTCCCAAATGCATGAACCTTGTCATTTTACAGCTGATGGTAGGATTTTGGAAACTTTACAACAAAAATTATATAATGGTCTCAGGGGAGGGAGGAGAGAGACAGAGAATGCTGGGAGTGAGGAAGGTGAAACCACCTTTGCAAAATGATGACAGTGAGAGAAATCTGACATGCCTGACTCCATCTGGCCTCTAGCCTCACAGGCTGGCTGCCTTTGCTTATTCCTGGGTGTGGGGCAAGCTAACTTGGGATAAATTTGGTTTCTAGTTTAAATAATAATATCCCTTCCCCCAAACTAAACTTAGGGTTACGGTTCTTGGTTTCATTAGTTCTAGGTCTCATTAGTTCTTGTAAAACTAATGAAAGTCCACTAAGTTAGGCAGATGAGAAGGGCTTGAATTCTAGATTATTACCAGCCATTATTCCAAAGGTCAGAAGACCTGCAACTTCCCCAGTTATTCTTGCAGTTAACATCACTGTTGTAGAACCCAAAAATTGGCATTTTATTTTATTTTATTTTTTGAGATGGAGTCTTGCTCTGTCACCCAGGCTGGAGTACAGTGGTGAGATCTCGGCTCACTGCAACCTCCTCCACTCCCAGGTTCAAGCAATTCTCTTCCTCAGCCTCCCAAGTAGCTGGGACTACAGGTACATGCCACCATGCCCAGCTATTTTTTTCTTTTTTTTTTTTTTGTATCTTTAGTAGAGACGGGGTTTCACCATGTTAGCCAGGATGGTCTTGATCTCCTGACCTCACCCACCTCAGGGTCCCAAAGTGCTGGGATTACAGGTGTGAGCCACTGCACCCAGCCAAAATTGGCCTTTTGAGATTTTTTTTAGGTTTTTGCATTTCTGACACCCTGATGGCACTCTCCTGGATCTGCCAACCAATCCTGTGGCCCTCACCCAGGCACTGACTCAGCACAAGAAGACAGCTTCGACTCCTATGACTTCATCTCCAACCGAACCAGTCAGCATGCGCCCTACTCCAGCCCTCCGGCCCACCAAGCTATCTTTGAAAAATCCCTGGCCTCCAAGCCTTCGTGGAGGCTGACTTGAGTAATAACCCCATCTCCCGTGTGAGGTGGCCAGGCTAGCCTCACGCCAATTAAGCTCTTTCTTGACTGCAATGCTGTGATCTTGTTATAGGAGTTATTAAGAAATTATTTTAAGCAGATGGAGAGGAAAAGGGGTCCTTGGAAAGTTTTTGTTTCTTTGAAAGCAGTTCCAGGAATGTTTCTGGTCTAGCAGGAAAGCCCCAGGTCTTAGAGCTGGGCTGGCAACCTTTGATATGCAAATACCTGCCATTAGAAACTGGGTACACCCAAACATGGCGATTCCTACCCTCTTCTTCTTGTCCTTGCTCCCACATGTGCCTGACAGCATGGCTGCCCCACATATGCCCACATGTATAGAACATCGTGGCATCCTGCATTTGCATATTAAAAGGCTCGGGTGGGAGGGTCAGTTTTTTCGCAGGATACTTGAGTGACATGCCTGGTCAAACCAATCCCCTGAGCTCTTTGCAAATCAGACACCATCTCCTACAGCCTCCTCCCATAAGCAGCCACATTTCCACTGCACACCTGGTTTTCTCTCTTGGCTTTGGAGCCCTCCTCCCTCTGTCTCTGTAATAGCAGCAGAGCTTCCTCCTTCATTCTTGCATATTAAACTCTATGCTCCTTAAAACCACTGCACGTGTGTCTGTGTGGTTTTATCCAATTCAACGTGAGATGAAGAACACTGGTGTTCCTCCGCTCATGGGAGCCGTATCAATCTCAGTGAATAGATTTTGTTTGTACAGTAGGCAGAAAGAGCCTGTTGGGTGGTTGCAAAGGTGCTCCAGACACAGGGCTGTTTAGAACAGAATTAATAAAGAATCCCTGCCTTTTGATACAAGGAGTGTCTATCCAGCCAAGACTTATCACTGCCAAGGTCCCACTGTGTAAGCACGGCCCTGGACATCAGGACCACCAAAAAATGGGTAGAAAGTTCTAGAACAATCATTACTAAATGAACCATATCAGTCTACAAAACAATATATTATTTGGGGCTCCTTGGCTCTTAGGATGGAGATGACATTGACTTGACCTTCCTTCCCTAACCAGTGAGCTCCTCAAATGATGGGTAATTCCTAGGAGCTCCCAAGCCAAGCCCTGCGTCCACTGAATCCATCCCCTTGAAGAAGCATTAAGCAGACCCTCTTCCCCTCTCACTAAATTTAGCCAGAGGGAGACTCTGCCTCTTTCCTTTCTGTCCACCCCACCTCCCTATCCACTAAAAGAATCCTTGAGGCTAGTGGGGGCAGCACAGATCATACTGAATATTTAGAAGCCAGAAGGAGATCTGTGCCAGCATTCCTGGAATCTTAATGTCAAACCTTCCCTGAGTTAAAAAGCCCTCCAGCTAATCCCAAAGCTTGAGTGTGTCTCGGGATCCCCTTCCCATTCTTTCCTTCTCCACTTTCCCTCTCCCCACTCTGTCCTGACCCTGAGTTTCCCGTGTAGTTCTAACACAGAGGAAGTAACTCTCTTTTGGGTTTTGTTCCTGTGGTTTTTCTCCTCTTTATTTTCAGTTTTTAATTTTTGTGGGTACATAGTATCTGTATATATTTATGGGGTTTGTGAACGTTTTGATATAGGCATGCAATGTGACCCAGGCACATCATGGAGAATGAGGTATCCATCCCCTCTAGCCTTTATCCTTTGAGTTACAAACCAATGTTGGCTCTCTTTTGCTTCTTTTGTCTTCTGCTAACACACAGTCCCAAAGACAAGGCCAAGGGGGATTCTGCCCTGAGCTGTCCACTTTGCAATATTTACATGTACAAATTCATAAATGCCCCAACCTGCACAAAAGAGGGAAGTGATTTCAGATGAACGTTGATCTTTTACAATAATTGTGACTAAGGCCCGGCCACTATTCTCTTCTCTTTGTTTTCCAGGCTCTGTTTTCCACTGACTTCCTCTTCCCTGGGCTGCTGCAGGTTCACAAAGATGTGTCCTCACCAGGACCTCACCACCAAGGAAGCTTTTCTGTTTTTCTGTGTGAGTTTGCAGGGAGATCAGATTCCAACCACTAGACACGGCTGCGCTCCTGAAGGCCCGGCTGCTGCAGGCCTCCCTCCGTTTGGCCAAGAATGGCTCCTTCCCTCCTCTAGTGCTATCAGGAGAGATAAGAGGTGTTAGAGAGACTTCCCCTGCCCACCACACACACCTTCCCGCCTGAGGCTGCCTAAAGACCCTCAGAAACCCCTGACCTTGTCCCTTCTCTTCCCCCTCCTCCCTGTTCTCCAAGCTCTGAGCAAGTGGAAGTTTCCTCTTCACCGCTTCAGGGTCACTTGGTAAAGATTAGTTGGGCAGAAAAGCCGGGGTTGGAAAAGGGGTGTATCTGGAAAGAGGGCTGGAGGTGAGGAAACTTGGGGTCCAAGCCGCTCTGCCACACCCCGGCCTGCTGATCCTGGTCCACTGGGGCCTCTGTTTCCTCACTTGCCTAATAAAGTTTGAAATCCCTATGTTACTCCTAAAGTGTCTACCACATTTAAAAGGTGTTTCTTAGCAAATTGCCCCTATTAGAAATCTGGGCCGCTCCTGCCTTTTCCACGACCTCCCTGCTAGAAGGCCCCAGAACTTTCCCTTTTGACTCCAGAGACACCGACTTTGCTGATGTCACAGGTTTCCTCTGACTGCAGGTTAATTTCTGGTGGATGAAATACTTCTGCATCTGCCGTTTTTACTGCAGTGGTGTTGCTCTGTGGTACACAGGCAGGTTATTGTTTTATTCTTTACTTTTGAATCACAGTCAAGAGTTTCAAAAGGGGTAAAACAGGACGGTCCCTCAGGGCTGATGTTAGCACAAACACCCTGTAGGCCTCTGGGTGTGTCTGTCATCGGTTCTTGTACAGACATCACTGGGCTACTCCCTTAGTTTGTAATTTCTGAATAGCTGGAGAAGGGCGTTTTACAACTGATTAAGAGGGAGTTGCCAGGGAGCTGCCCGTCCAATATTTTCTGTCTGTACAAGTTTTAGTTGGATACCCGCAGGCATAGAAATAATTTCTTTGCAAAAATAAAAGAATCTCTAAAGAGATAGGCCTCCATTCCCTGGGAGCCCAAATGAACAAGAATGTGATATGAGCTCTTTTAGGAATGCAAGTCAGTATCCCATCACCCCCAGGGACAGAGAGCAAGTTGAGGGTTGTTTCGGCATATGGAAGGAAGTAGAGAGGTTCCACCTGTCAGAATTGCCATGCATCCTCCTTTATGAATGTACCAGCTATGAGCTGCTGCCTTTCCATCAGCAGATGGTTCAAATGAACCCAGAGATTAGGTCTACAGAAAATCTAGGTCACGGCAAAGGAGAAATTCTATGTGAAAGTAGTCAGCACAGCATATGGTAGGGATCCTATAAATATTAATTCTTCCTCACATATAAAAATTGCGATTCACAGACTAATCTCGGCTTGCAGAGAGGTGAAAGTCAGAGTGGAAGGTTTGTCTCCAGAGATGGTGACAGCACTCTCTGCCATCACACATGTTCATTTGTAATGCAGCCTTGCTATTTCTCCATTAAGAAGAGTCTATTTCCCCTCCCCTTGAGTTCGCGCAGGTCCTGCAACCTTTTTTGACCAATAGAAGTTGGCAGAAGCAGGAGCCCCCATGCGCAGGCTTGTGAGTGAAGCCTTCTTGGCCTCCCAGCCCAGCCCAGGCACCAGCTGAACACAGCTGAGTGAATGATTCCAGCCAACCTGCGTGAAGCAGAAGAAACATCATCCCGAATTCTAGCCCCAGAAAATCAAGAACAAATGAAATCGTGGTTGTTTGAATCCACTACATTTTGAGATTGTTTTTTACGTGGCAACATATAAAGCAAGCGTTCAGAATAAATCTGTTAAATGAACTTTACCTTTAGCCTAAAACTGCCTCCTTACACATCAGGTTGGTGCAAAAGTAATTGCAGTTTCTGCCGTTAAAAGTAATGTCACCGGCCAACATTTTAAGTTTGGCCTAAGGTGTCTCTCTACATTATCGACGAAAACCTAAATGGAGGTGCAAAGAGATTATAACCTCCTCTTGCGCCAGTCACTGAGTTTTGGCCCATCTATGGGGGCCAACTGTTCGGACCGTGTTCAACGTGTTCAAACAAAGCAAACGCTGAGCTGTAACCAATCCGGCCATTTCTGTACCTCACTCCCATTTTCTGTACATCACTTTCCTTTGTTCTGTTTATCAATCATCTTCCACCATGTGGCTGTGCTGGAGTCTCTGAGCCTGCTCTGGCTCAGGGGGGTGCCTGATTCATGAATCATTCTTTGCTCAATTAAACTCTGTTAAATTTAGGCTGGGCGTGGTGGCTTGCACCTGTAATCCAGCACTTTGGGAGGCTGAGGTGGGCGGACCACTTAAGGCCAGGAGTTCGAGACCAGCCTGACTCACATGGTGAAACCTCGTGTCTACTAACAATACAAAAAATTAGCCAGACTTGGTGGCACATGCTTGTAATCCCAGCTATTTGGGAGCCTGAGGCAGGAGAATCCTTGAACCAGGAGGCAGAGGTTGCAATGAGCCGAGATCACACCACTGCACTCCAGCTCAGGCAACAAGAATGAAACTGTCTCAAAAATAGAATAGAATAGAATAGAATGGAATGGAATAGAATAGAACCTGTTAAATTTAATTTGGCTAAGGATTTTATTTAACAATTCAAGAGGGTTTCAAAATTTAACCTTTCCATAGGATTCTTTCTTCTTCCTATCCTCCCCAGATTTTTCATATAATCCATGTACTTTCAAAAATAAGTTCTCCAGAAACATTGTCAAAGGTTCTGTGAATTCATTCACTTAACAAGGTTTTGAGAAACATTTTCAACACAAACATTTAAATGTACATATAATTTCCATCCTCAGAGAGCTTAAAACGAAATATGTAGACTAGACACATACACATTGGATGTTAATAATCTACAAGGCAGTATATGACTGTAGCTAAGTAATCTCTAAACCCTCTTTGACCCTAAAGTTCCATTAGGCCATGGAACTGACCACACAAGGACTGGGTTCGGGGAAGAATCTTTGGGGTTGGTTTATCAGTATCAGAGAAACAGAGAATTAATCAAACTCGAGTTTGCCTAAATAGGGCTTTCTTTTTCTGGTGTGAGTTCTTGCATGGACAGTGAAGGGTGGTCAGAGATATGGGCTCCTTCTGGCTTCCTCCTCCTATTCTTTGTATATGGCCTTCATCACAGGCTCACTGGATGGGTGCTTCACCTCCGGGCAACATGTTACATTTCCAGGTAGTAAGAATGAAAAGGAAAGGACAAAAATCAAAAGGAAATGCAAGCTAACTGTTCCTTTCCATTACAAAGACAATAGCTTTTCTAGAAGCTTCACCTTTTAAATTTCTACTTAAATCTTCTTGGCCAGAAACTTCTGACAATGTTTCTGGAGAACTTATTTTTGAAAGTACATGGATTGTATGAAAAATCTGGGGAGGATAGGAAGAAGAAAGAATCCTATGGAAAGGTTAAATTTTGAAACACTTTCTTGAATTGTTAAATAAAATCCTTAGCCAAATTAAATTTAACAGGTTCTATTCCATTCCATTCTATTCTATTCTAATAGAATAGAATAGACTTACAAAATCATTTTGTAAGTCTATCCTGAGCTGCAAGAGGTCCTGAGCACATTCTGAGATACACTGGGTTTCTGTGGATAAGGGAAGAGTGTATCTTGGATGTTTGAAGTGAGGAAGTAGAGAATGCATTTGGAATAGGCCATTAGCAGTGGCCCCCACAGTCAGAAGGTTGGCAGGATACAGAGATCTTTAGACAAGACGAAATATGGGGGCATGTGCCAGGAGGAGAGAAGGTGGATCCCTCTCTCCTAGATGCACATGCACGGAAGGAGGATAGAGAGAATGCACACACACAATCACCCCCGGCCTGCCCAAACTCACACCACACCAGACACAGACACACATATACGCATACACACACACACAATGACCATTTAATGTTGGACTGGTATTTGAGGCTACTTCTGACTTACCTTGCTCAAGATTTCTCTTCTTCAACTCTATTGAATGTGCCTTTTTGCTTTACAGAGGCCAGAGAGCTAAAAACACTATTTCCCAAATGTCCTTACAGCCAAGATTCTGGTTGCAGTTGATCTCATGCCAATTAGAAACACTATTCAAGACCTGCAGTCAGAACTGAGTTCAGCGGGTGGAGGGGAACATTCTAGAGGCAGCATTGATATCTTGGGGTCCCCACTTGACAGGCAGCTTCCTTAACAGCCTACTTCTGTGGCATCATAGTTGGTCCGGAAGCTCACTAGGATCATTCTTCAGCTCCTCAATGATTCTCTGATCAATTTAATAACAGAGGTATATCCCTTTCTAAGCTGGCAAGAGTGACTCCGTTCTCGGGAACTGAAGCAAAATCCTATTAAACTTCCATGTACATACATTACACTTGCAGGTGTCCCATTTGTTGAAGCTGATCCCATGGCCAAGTCTGGAGACAGTGTAGGAGGGGACTACATATAAGCAAGAATGTGAGAGCTATTATTGTTCATTTGGGCTACTTGAGAAAGTTTATCACAGCAAGTGGCCGAATACAACCACACCAATCAATATAAAGTCACATTAGCATTTTATTGATTAAAGAAAATTTTCTAATCTCATCTTTAATTTCCATGTGTTGTAGGAGGGACCGAGGCAGGTAACTGAATCATGGAGGCAGGTCTTTCCCGTGCTGTTCTTGTGATAGCGAATAAATCTCACAAGGTCTGATGGTTTTAAAAAGGGGAGTTTCCCTGCACAAACTCTCTTCTCTTGTCTGCCATCACGTGAGATGTGCCTTTCACCTTCCTCCATGATTGTGAGGCCTCCCCGGCCATGTGGAACTGTAAGTCCATCAAGTATCTTTCTTTTGTAAATTGCCCAGTCTCAGGTATGCCTTTATCAACAGTGTGAAAACAGATGAATACACTCAGGTACTCAGCCCTTAGATCAAGAAACAAAGCATTGCCAACACCCCAGAAGCCCCGCTCAGGCCCTTTTTCAGGTACTCTCTGCTTCTCCCCAACCCAGAAGACCCACTATCCTGACTTCTAATAACATTCATTAATTTTTAAACATAGTTTAAAACTTTATGGTGCTGGAATGAATGGCTTCTATTGATGGTTTCTTTTGGTCAACATTGTGTTTGTGAGTTTCTCCACAGTGTATGTATATTGATCATCTGTTCATTTTCATTGTTGTGTGATATTTGATTGTACGACTCTAGCATATTTTAGTTATCTATTCTACTCTTCACAGGCTTTGTCAAGCTTCCAGTTTGGGACTATTACAAATAGTGTCACGATGAGCATGCCTCTTGGCGAACATATCCATGTATTACTGTCGGTATACACCCAGGAGTAGAATTGCTGAATCATAAGGCACACATGTGTTTTTTGTGGCCACAGCAAAACAATTTTCCAAAGTGATGGTGTGAGCTTATTCTCCTATTAATAGCGTATGAAAGTTTCTGTAGCTCCAAACCCCTTCCACCCTTTTCATTGTAGCCATTTTGATGGGTATGTAGGAGCACTGTATTCTGGTTTTAATGAGAATTTCCATAATAACTAATGAAGTTGAGCACCTTTATATAAGTTTATTGAACATTTGAATTTCCTCTTTTGCTTAACGACCTCTCAAATATTTTGCCCATTTTGAAATCTGATTATTTATTTATTTATTGAGACAGAGTCTTGATCTTGTTGCCCAGGCTGGAGTGCAGTGTCATGATCTCGGCTCACTGCACCTCTGCCTCCCAGGTTCAAGCAATTCTCCTGCCTCAGTCTCCCAAGTAGCTGGGATTATAGGCACCTACCACCAGGCCCAGCTAATTTTCATATTTTTAGTGGAGAAGAGGTTTCACCATGTTGGCCAGGCTGGTCTTAAACTCCTGACATCAGGTGATCTGCCTGCCTCAGCCTCCCAAAGTGCTGGAATTTCAGGTATGAACCACCATGCCCAGCCTATTTTTGTCTTTTTTTTTTTCTTTGTATGGATTCGGTATATATTCTAGATGAATCTTTTTTTTGTGCCTGTGTGATTCATTGTACTCCATGCAGAGCTGGTCAGAGCAGTGGCTGGCACAGACCAAGTAGCTGAAGGCTAGAAATAGTTGAGGAACAAAAGAAAGTATCTGATACACCTGGCTACTGAGACCTCTCACCTGGGTGATTTCCAGGGCTTCCCAATGCCCAGTGCAGCACCTAATCTTAGTAGACACCCAAAGTATTGGTTCAATGATTTTACTGTTTCTTCCTTTAAAAATCTTCCTCATAATGTTATTTTCTACAAAAGGAACATTTCTTCTCTAATGTCATCTATCACTTGAGACAGTAGAAAGACAGACTACGGTTTGTTATGAAAATGGAGTAAAAAGATGGATTGGAATGCTGTTCTGATTCCCACTTGTTTGATGACCTTGGGTATCTCTGAAACATGATGATCTCATTCGTAAAATAGGGATCATAATAGTCCTACCAAAGAAGGTGTTGTGAGCATTAGAATGAGTAACTCTACGCTGGGCTACTTAATGGAATTTCAGGTGCAAGGAAGCCCTCAGTGAAGGTTAGCTCCTGATGTCATCATCATCCTTGCCATCAATGCCATTGTTGTTATCTTATGATCATTAGGTCCCTGCTTTGCTAATCTTCAGTTATGCGGCATAGCTTCTTCATCTGGATAACAGAAGTAAGGATGATCTCTTCCTAAGACATTTGGAGAGACAGGGTGAAACAAATTTGTGAAAAATCTTGATCAACTTTGGTCCCATCTACAAAGATTGGGGTCACTATGACTCTGATGGTCCTCATAAGTCCCAGGCTCTGTAACTTTTCAAACATATTTTATAAAGGGGGAGAAGGCAAGAGTGATTTAGATAGAGACAGAGACTTATGAATATGTATCCCCAGAGCATTGCTTCACCGGATCCCCAGGACGACTCTCCACAGGAGGATTTATTAACCCCTTGCACTAATGAGGAGAAGAAAGCTCAAAGAAATCAAGAAATACACTCAAGATCACAGGACAAGTAAATCACAGAGCCCAGGCCTGTGTGCGTCTCAGCCCCCACCTCCTTCCCCAGCCCAGCTCTCCACTTTCAACAGGAGGAATGCTTTAAATAGCTAGATGCACAGACTCAGCTTTGCTCAGTTTAAAAACCAGAAATTAATTCTGTGCCCATGGGAATGCTCTCAGAGCGGAGATAATTCTGCAATATATCCTTGTGTATATTTTCAGTGCATCCCCAGCTCCACCTGGTTTGGAGCTATAAGTCAATCTTTTAGCCACTAAGCTAAATTCCCAGGGTGCTCTTAAGATACAGAAATTCCAGCAGTAAATAGCAAAGCTGTTAGACCAGATTACACTTGCCAGAGTGATTTGAGCCGAGCTGAGAAAAATGGACCCCCTTGAAATGATATGCTATCAGCCAACAGTAACATAACCCTGGAAACAAACCTTTTAGTTTACTGTTCAACAAGCAGCACACATGGTTAGGAAGGAGACTTGGCTAACGCCTAGCATCCACAGAGGGCGTGGAAAATGTGAGCTGTACTTCATTTTCTTTTCTTTTTTTTTTTTCTCTCTCTCTTTTCCTGATTAAATGATTGTGTGGGGAATTCCTTGATTTTGACATTTGAAATCTACAGAGTCTGTCTGGGAGGTGAGCGATGATAGTGTAAGTGAGGACTGTGATCAGAGAGAAGGTCAGAGTGGGATAAGGGAATGACACGGAGACAGATGAAGGATGCAGGTGCGGGAAGACCGCAGGCCCTGGGAGGTGTTTCCATCCCCATTTCACTCCATTGCTCTTACAACTTAAAAATGGAAAGCAAATGCTATGGAGACTTCATTTTTCTAAGGAATTGATTCACTTAAAAACAAACAAACAAACAAAAAACCCGACGTGTGCTTACCCAGGTCAGTATTTTCCCGATCGAGACAGAAGCAGCTGACACTTACACAACCCACTCAACTGCTTCTCAAGGCCACTGCAGTTCCTGTGGGCAAAAGCAAACAGTCCTGAGCAAATCCTGCACCCCCTGTTCCATTCTTGCCCCTTCTACTTACCTCTGTTTTTGAAGAAGCCCAGGCACTAAGGTGACATTCTGGTAAGTATGTCACCTTAGCTGGCAAGGAGCAAACTTCAGTGCTACAGCCAGGTGCCTGATTCAGTCACAAAACCATTCAGACACTGGGCAGTGCCCAGCTGCCAGGGCTACCTGTTTGTTTGTCTTTTCAGCTTGCATTTTGTGTCGTTGCCAGTCCTGTGTTTGAGAAGGACTGAGGGCACTTAGCATTTATTTAGTCTCCGTTCCCACAGTCTTCTGCCAGAAGCCCACCCCGTGTGTAGGCGCGGGGATTCAGGCGGGCTGCTGCTTGCTGGGAACCACATTTTTCAGCCTGACTTGTTCTCTCTCTTTCTCTCCTCGAGGTTCAAAAGCCCATTTTTGGTCTTTTCCGTGGAAAAGTGCTCCTAAAATCTGAAAGTATGCCACTTTAGGATGCAAGTAGATCTTTGTCCTGCCTGCTTGGTGATGGATTGTGGGGCACCGTTCCTGAGCCAGTGGCCTCAGTGAGCACTGGAATACTGCCTGGGTGTCCACGCTGCACAGGGAGAAGCCATGGGGGCAGCTGCAGAAGGAATGCCCACCTGGACAGATGAGGCGACCAAGGCTGCTCAACATGCCTCCCGGTCCACTTGACTTCTTTGCATCTTGCACTGAGACACGTCCCTCCAATGGAAGCAGCAGTAGTGAACTGCTCTGTGGAATGACAGCCTTTCACGGAGTCCGAGGAATTCTTCTGGAAGATAAGGGGCTCTGGGATTCCAATTCCCATTGGTGCTACCCCATGGCTTCCCCCCAAGCACGTCTGATACCACTCACTGGGTAATAGTTACTTTGATTGTATTTCAGTCTGGAAAACAATTATCATATACAATAGGCTGCTCCTGGTGTTGTTCACAGGCCCTTGGAGGGGAAATTCCTTGAGGAGCTCTAAAGGGAGGTTCCATCGACAAATGAGTATTTCAGGAGGTGTGGGGAGAAGATCTGGTCCATGGGCACCATTGTCAGCATTAGGTGAGTTGGGAGAGTGGAGGTGACACCTGCGGCAAAGTGTCCCAGCAACACACAGCAGGCAGGGACTGCACCTGCCTTGGCATTGGCTGCAAAGCTGAGGGACCTTAAACAGGTACAATTCCTGATACTGTAAACAGAGTCAGCGACCTGGCAACTCCCCTTGCCCCTCCCACCTCCTAGCCCGGGAAGACCGAGTCTCTCCAAATGCCCAGGTCAGCGTCTCCTCCTCCTAAAGGGTCTGGAGGATCCTGGGAGGACAGGATGTGGGGGTGTGAGCCTATCAGCCCCAGGAGCTGGGGCGCAGCCCTGAGGTCAGCTTGCTGTAGGGCCTTGAGCCACTCACATAGCACCCTGGGCTGTAGGTTTGCCACCAGAAGAAGCACGAAGTCTTAGGGCCTTGCTGGTGTGACATTCTAGAATCCTAGGTGTTTGCTGTGTGTCAAAGGCATGCATCACAACAGGACAAAGTAGGACCAACCGTTCTGCAAGGAGGCACTTAACGCTCGACTTCAGGTGAGCTGTAAGGGAATTTCATTCTTAAAACCTTAGAAGCAAACTTGTGTGTATTTCTGTTTGTTAAGTGCATTCTAAACCAATGGGTTGGGCAACAGGCATAAGAAGGCAATGATATCTCCCAAAATTCTAGACACAAGAGAAGGTTTTGGAACCAAGCGGGCAGCAGGACCCTTAGACCCAGTGGTCCCTTTGGAAGGATGCCAGCCTTCCTAATTCAAAGGAAACCCATGTAACAGACTGCTCTTTGCAAGTACCCGTGTTACAGATAAACACAGTGATCAGCCTAGGCGTTTGGGTGTCTGGATTTCAAACCAGATTCTTGCTTGCTGAATTTCTGCCAGAGTTTGTTAATAACAGCTTGAAATAAATGAGTTTCTCCCATTGTCACATTCAATACTTACCTTTGGAGAAAAGCAGGGGTCAGTTCTATCCAAAAGGGGGCTTGCTTAGAACAATTGGATATTTAATGAAGAGACATCCTTAAACTGCTCCCCTTAGAAAATGCTAAGGGACTTTAATGCGGAAATGCCACCTCACCCAGTGTGGCAAGAAAGCACTTGCCACAATCATCCCAACCAGCAGTTCCAAGTGACTTCAGCATTTCCCCATGGAAAGAACAGCGGGCTTGCTACACAGCGCACTTTTCCTCACCTCACTTTGGGTTCCTGTTGATCTTTTTTTTTTTTCTTTGTATTTCGGAGACAAGACAGCCTGTTCCAAGTTCTGAGTCTGGGACGGTAGCAATTCTCCATGACAAAACACTCTGCAGCTGTGTCCTTTGGAGCACGGAACACGAGCTTCTTTTTTGACCCCTCTTTACCCCAGAGGCGTGTCTTCTAGGTTCAGTCCAGGATGTAGCCTGCCAGTCTTTGGTCAGGTCACAAATATGTGCAGCACACACCCAGGTCCTCCCAGTGACTGGCCGGTGTGGTCGCGTGTTCTCTGTCACCCCAGTGCCCTGGACCTCAGTATGCAGAGAAGCAGTGACAACAGGCACAGAAATGCAGGCACTGATGCCTCCTGCGGAAGCCCCCAGTGCTCTGGCAGCCCTCGCGTTAATTTAAGGAGTTAACTAACAATCTGGCATCATTGCTGGAAACTGAAGAAGGCGGGAAGAGGCTAAGCAAAACCCTTGCTTAATTAAAAGCATATCTGCAAAAGGTCAGGCCTGGCAGGAGGATGACACAGGCAGTCAGAATTTTAAAATCAAGTCATTCTTTCCTGCGAGATTCCTTCCAGACCCTGATGGATTCGGGATGCTGGGTTTTCCCTTCCAACAGAGCCTGCTTGGCTGAGTCGGGGTGAGCCAAGGGTTAGTTCCTTCGTTGTTTTCAGAGAAGCAGGACTTCTCCCCCAAGGTGACTCATTCCAACTCCAGGGCAAGAAGGAGGTGACTCTCAGTGAGTGCCAGCCCTCATTCCCTCTGGAAACCTGGGGTGGCCATGGAAAGCACGTGGCGAGCTCCGTGGAGGCCACGTGCCTTGGAGATGCTATGCCTTGGTTCAAGTGGCTTCTTTAGGAAATCACCAAGACTGGATTCCTGTAGGAGCTGACGGAGTGGGGAAAGTGTGGGCTCAGAAAAGTGAATTTTTAGTACTGACTTGATAGCCAGCTTCACCTTTTTGAGAAAAGAACTGTACACATTATTTGTAATTCCAGAAGACCTACCCAGCACCAATGGGGAAATGGTAGGAGGGCAGATTTGCAGTGAGCTGAACTTTCCCACAGCAACACTATTCAGAGAGGAAGCAGCAGGCAGCGGGTCAACCTCTTCCTCCCCTGACATGCTGGGAGTGGGCATAGAAGCCCATCTCCTGAGGATATTGAAGAGGAGTCCTACCACGGGACAGGGGAATGGGGCTAAGTTAATATCTGCCTATGAGTTCACATTCTTTGATTTTAGATTATCACACTATACTCTGCAGAAAATGTCTCTTCCTCAGAAGCCTGAAAACAATTGTTTTGTACAATTGTATACAAATTCATTGTTTTGTAGATTGTATATTTGTATTTTGTTACTTATTTGTGGCATCCATTTATGAATGAGAATCCTTTTGTTAAAGCAAAAGCATTTGAATACTCTCTGCTGCTCTGAGAACTTCATATTTCTTCAGTGAATCATTATAATCTGAGCACATGGATGGCATCCTTGCTTCTGGCGCCAAGAAGTAAATCAACTGATGGAGAGTGTTTCTTAACAGAAAGTGGTGTTTCCAGTTGGCAAAACATAGATTATTTTTGCTATTAGAGAAATTGATTTCTTAAGAAGTGTGATTAATTATGTCTGTAAAACAGAAAATCCATCAAAGACAAAATGTTTTTCCCTTCAGAAAACACTTACAAATTCCTACAATGTCATTGACTAAATATGACTTTCTATTAATGGGCACCTTGTCTCCACAGATACATCTGGGCTCACTCTCCACGCTGTCTTCCCCAGGCTTTTGGGAGATTGATGACTGATGACAAAACCAGGACAGCACTCGGTGACTTTCTGCTGGTTCTAGAGAATCCAAATGAAAGTTCCACACCGAACCTGCTCTGCAGAGGGGACCCACATGAGGAAAATGATAAAAGATAATTTCATTTCCACTGTGAAAGAGACCTTGCTAGACAGCCTGTTGGTCTTACCTTCCAAACAGATCCAGAATCCCAGCACTTTCCCCTCATTCCCTGCTAATTCCCCAGCCCAGGCAGGGCAATTTATTGCATGCCCAGCTCCGAAGTATGTGCAACAGTGCCCCTAGGATTGTGGGGGGGCACAGTCAGCCTGGGGTGGACTTGTGATAACCAGTGATATGGTTTGGCTGTGTCCCCACCCAAATTTCCTCTTGAATTGTAATTCCCACAATCCCCACGTGTCAGGGGAGGGACCTGGTCAGAGGTAATTGAATCATGGAGGTGGTTACTGCCATGCTGTTCTCAAGAGATCTGAAGGTTTGATAAGGGACTTTTCTCCCACTTCACTCCACACTGCTTGCTGCCGCCATGTGAAGGATGTTTGCTTCCCCTTCCACCGTGATTGTAAGCTTCCTGAGGCCTCCCCGGCCCCGTGGAAATGTGAGTCAAAAACCTCTTTCTTTTATAAATTAACCAGTCTTGGCAGCATGAGATAGGACTAATATGCCCAGCATCCTCTACCTGGAGTATATTTTGTATTTTTTGTATGTTTTACTGCTTATTTGTCGCATCCATTTCTGAATGAAAATCCTTTTGTTAAAGCGAAAAAATTTGAACACTCTCTGCTGGCCTGAGAACTTCACTGCAGTTACCTCCCGGCCAGGTGCCGGAATCCACCTCCCCACCTTTCCGTTTATTCCAAACACAGCATCCCGAGAGATCTTGTTAGAGCGGGCATCAGATCACAGGACTCCATGGCTCCAGTTCCTCCAAGAGCTTCTCATATCAACCAGGGAAAAACCTAAAGTTCCCCAGTGGCCTCAGCTTCTCCCTACCTCTCTGACCTCACAACCAACCCTCCCCTCTCACTCACCAGCTCAGCTGTGCTGCCTTTCTCTCTATTTCTAGAAACGTGCCAGATGTACCTGGTCCCTCTGCCAGGAGTTTTCTCCCTGATGAGCATGTTGATGGCAGGCTGTCTCGCCTTAAGTCTTTAATGCAAATGTCACTTTCTCAGAGGAACTTTTTCCAACCACTGTTGCTAAAATTTCTGCTGCACTTTTACCTTCTACATCCCTCTCCCCTGCTTTAGTTTTCCTGTAACACTTACTACTCCTGACATACCATGTACCTGACCTATCTGTCCCTTTCTTGTCTGCCTGCCTCCCAAGAAAGTGACATTTCTGACCGCAGGAATAATTGTCTGTTTTGTTCAGTAGCTCCACGGCCTAGCACTGTGCCTTGCACATAGTAGGTCTGCAATGAATATTTTTAAATGAATAAATGAATAGATGAATGGATGAATTTATGGACAGACAGATGGATAATGGACAGATAAATGGTCAGATGGATGGATAGATGGATGGGTGGGTGAATGGATTGATGGGTGGATGGATAGATGGGCAGATACATAAACAGGCAGACGAATGGGTATGTCCTTCCTTTAACCCAGAGAAAGCACAGTTGGCTGCCTAAACTCGAGAGTTCTGGGACCACCAGCAGAGATTCGGATTCAGTAGATTTGGAACAGGGCCTAGGAATATCATTATAATAGGCTCCCCAGGGTTCATTATATACAGTGAAGTCTGAGTTCAAGGGATGACAGAGAGGTCTGCAAAAGGTTGGCTTGAACATCTGGCTGAACGATATGTGATGTGCATGTTAGACACTCAGGGAGCATTCTCTGGGAAGGACAGGATTTAAGGAGTAGTGACAGTGGCCTTACTTTGTTTGAAGAGCATGTCGTCTGTCATATGTCTTCCTTCAAGCTTTCACAAACTGTTTACACTGTGACCCAAATTCCACCTGGAAAATGCATCAGTAGAGCATGTACTGCAGCCTCCTCTGTCCTCAGCAGCAGAGGTCATTTGTCTCCTCACTGCCTTGCTGGGAAAGTGATGGGAACTTGGAGCAGCAGGGACTCCTCATCACACATCAGCCCGCCTATCACCTGCTGTCATAATCAAACCTCGCATTCAACCGGCACCTTGCACACTCTGAGCTCACCACGTGTCTTTGCACCGCCTTTTCAGGAGTCACTTCATCCAGTTCCCTGGCAGTTACTTTTGAGCCAGAAGATGCTAGCTCCATGTTCCACAGTATTTCATGCATGCCTGTCTCCTAGCCTTGCCAATACAGTGTCAATAAGAATCTGTGCACATAAAGGTCCAGTCATCTTTCATCACCAGGGCCCGAAATGAGTGGTCATTCGGTAAATGTTTGCAGGCAGGAAAGAAGGAAGTGTGGGGAAGGAAGGAGAAGAGAAAGCGTAACAGAGTGAAGCCACAGCAGTTTAGCAGAATAAGACACAAGGCACTGTCCAGGTACAGCAGCTCGCGCCTGTAATTCCAGCATTTGGGGAGGCTGAGGCAGGAGGACCACTTGAAGTCAAGAGTTTGAGACCAGCCTGAGCAACATAAAAACAATTTTAAAATTAAAAAAAAAAAAAAAAGAATACACAAGCATTAATTTAACAAAGATGTGAAAAGAAAAACAGTATCAGAAGATGGCAAGAAGAGTTGAGGCACAGCTGTTTAATGGATGCTGCCAGCACCCCAACAGCATCACCTTGGCACTCCATTCATACACGTGCCCATGGCTTGTGACCTTCAAACCCCTGAGCCTGCTGTACAAAAGATTTCGATGGCTGTAAGGCCGTGCATGGCTGACCAAGCTGGGGAGTTAATATCCCAGGGCTGCTCTCAGCCATGATGGAAGGGAGTGAGTGGGTGAATACCCAGCTTCCCTTTCCCGCAGCACAATGTACCAGGATAAGCCCGAATATCCTCGGGGTGGGGCGACCTGCTTACAAGAACTCTCTGCCTTGGTTTTCCACCCTCCCCCCAACCTTTCCCGACTCACTTGCCATTGCTTTCTAGGATCACCTCTAAAATATATGACTTGCACTCACATCTTGGTTTTGGGGTCTGCTTCTGGGGGAGCCCAACCTAAGCCAGTCCCCAACTAGAATAAGCCAAATCACTTGCACAGATGGCAGACATTTTAGAAGCATTGTCTCTGAGGGCTCTGAAAATGGACAGAATTATTTAAAAACCTTGCCATTGACTGAAGAAAGCCTCAGATCTGGCACAACGGCTGCCCGTTTATAAAAATAGTTGAAAGTAATTGCATGCTCCCAACTGCCACCTCCACCCCCATCAGGGTAATGCTTCCCATTCACTGCTCTGTGCTATGATTTCCTGGATCCTTATTTTCATCTTCTGACTCTTCTGCTGTAGGAAAAGTTCCCATGTGCAACTCAGAGCCTTTTTCTGTTCAACCAGCTCTCAAGCATCACCCACCCGGGAAAGCTGTGCAGGAGAATCAGGCTCTGTGCATCTACAGGGGAAAGCGACCCAAGCTGAAAAAAATGTTAAAAACTGAAATGTACACAAAGTGGGGTACATTTTGAGCATGTGGGCATGTATTGCTTATTCAATCTGAGTTTTTCATGAGAGATACAGACACAAATGACCAATTATATAATGGCACTGTACTGCTTCAAACTGATTTCTTGGCTAGAGGTAGGGAAGGCTGGCCCTGGGCTCCCCATTCTTCCTCTCACAGCATGTGTCCTTTGTGGGGTCACCACCTCCCCACGTCTGTGCTCCTCTCCAGGATGGCACCTCTCGAGAGCAGACACAGTGTCTTGCTCACCAACATAATCTCTACAACCCATCCAGTGTCCAGGGTCATTCAGGAGATGCTGGTTGAGTGAATACAGATGGATGAATTCAAGACTTTTTGCTCATTTTCTCTCTGTCCTTTAGGTGCCTGAAGACATGCACTTCCAGGAAATTCTTTTTCTAAGAATCTGCCTTTACAGAGATGTTTGCATTTTATAGGGATCGTGGGGAAGAAGATAAAAGTTTATATTTGCTGTTATACAGTCTGAGAATTTGTCTTCTCGCTGAAGAGTTTAACACATTTGCTTTTCCATGTTAACTCATTTCTTGGTCTTAATTCTGTCATTGTAATCTATGGGGTTTATTTATGTTTCCCGCATGCTCCCAACGTATTTCCTTTCCTACCTTTGGCCATATCGGCAGGCAGTACTTGCTCTCTTTTTTGTTTGTGATTTGTGCGCTTTCTGTTTACTTCACTAACAACAGTAATGCTTAAGTTTGATTTGTGTATATATTTTTTAAATCAACATTTGTATAAACTGCATCTTTTAGCTTTTTCACATAGGGTGAAAACATTAATATGTAGCACGTTACTGGTTTTTTTTCTTTTGTTCTATCTCCCTCCCAAGCTACTGGAAAGTCACTGGGAATTTAACATGCAGATGATTATCATTAAATTATTTTACATTACTCTTTATTTCTTTTTTTTTTTTTTTTTTTTAGATGGAGTCTCACTCTTGTCACCCAGGCTAGAGTACAGTGGTGCGATCTCGGCTCACTGCAACCTCTGCTCCCGGGTTCAAGCTATTCTCTTGCCTCAGCCTCCTGAGCAGCTGGGATAACAGGTGTGTGCCACCATGCCTGGTTAATTTTTGTACTTTTAGTAGAGATGGGGTTTTACCACATTGGCCAGGCTGGTCTTGAACTCCTGACCTCAGGTGATCCACCCGCCTCGGCCTCCCAAAGTGCTGGGATTACAGGCATGAATCACCGCCCCTGGCCTCTTTTTGGTATTTTATGTTTTGTTTTTACTTTTGCATTGAGTTGTACAAACTTGTTATCAATGTTTACTCACTCCTTCATGTCCATTTCATGTGGTTTATTTCCTGCCAATCTTCCCTGTGAATGCCTTCCACATTGTGGCCATTGCTCAGTTCGCAGGAGATCTTTGCTGGCAACTTCCGCAGTGGGGCAAGGGGTACCTTTCAGTTCCTGAGATCGTTGTGACTGTGGTCACAGGAAGGAACGAGACTTGGCAAGGTTGGATGCTGGGGTCACAGGTGTCCCCTCAACACTCGGAAGCTGCTGGTCCGCTGTGACTGATCTATCTTGCTGCAAGAGACGTGTAATGCCTGTTCGGTTTTATTTCGGCAGGTTGCCTGTATTTCTGGAATTTTGATATCTTCAGAAATATATCTAATTTTATGCTTTTCTTCTTAAAATCCAAATAGCTTCACTCTTTTTTCTGATTATAAAAGTAATAAATGCTCAGTTTTCTAGAGAAGCCAATCTACTATTGACTGCTTTGATTAGAAACAAAACTTACAAAGCGAGCTTCTCAGTTTATACTGTTCCCTTTTCTCTAAAGAATGCTCTCAGATCTCTTTGAGAATGTGAATTGCTTATTTCAGAGCTCTCTTGTGCTCCTAAGGCAGGCTGTCAGCATGGGGGAGGTATTTGTAAATACATTCTTTAAAACCACAGATGCTATTCAGATAGCTGACGATTTCCAGTTTGCTGGGTATTCCAGCAGAGAGGCATGTCAGTCCCTGAGCCCTCGGCTGAGGATCTGGAGAGGCTCCTGATCCCTGGAGCCAGGTTCCTTTCAGAGTTGCCACAGTGTCTGTTCTCTGATCTGCTTGTGGGATGTAGCCCAATAGGCCACATTCCTTGTAGTCTTTAATTCACATATAAACACTAACAATATCTCACGTGACTGGCTAATTTTAAATGAGAAATGTTCTGTTACTTGCACATCTTTAAGGAAGATACCACACATTTCTACTCTTTATTCTTCACACTTACCCTGTTAAGAGGTAATACATCAACTGACTTCTTCGCATGGCGGAATTATGGGAAATACAAAATATAGGCGTGTTTGCAAGACAGATATTTGAATGTAATATTTTATTCTTCCTTCTAGGTCACTTGAAAAGGGTCCTGACCCACCCACCATGACAAGCAATTATTTTTCTGGACAGCTTCCTGATGTCCCCAAGGAGAGAGAGAGCGTGGCAGCCAGTGAGGGAAAGCATGCCACAGGTCCTGCCTGCTAACCTGGCAGGAGGGTGCTCGCGACACTTAATTTATCAATGCTTGTTTTCCCTGCTGGAGCCGAGTACACAGGGTCGCTTCGCCAACGGAGAAGGAGAAAGGGGAAGCCATTCTTCACCTTTTTCAGCAATGTATTTTTGTTTTGGTCAATTTCCCAAATAAATTATGGTCTTGTCTCATTGCCACATTGGTGGAATTCTTGCTAGTGTTATTTACTACCTTTTAAAGCTGTGTGAAACCAAAAGGTACTTAAAATGTTAAAAAAAAAAAAAAAAAAAGGAAAGTTAGCCAAATTGAATGCTAAATTTTTTTACATTGTTCCACTGGCTCCAGTTGGAGCTTAATCATCACAACCCTTCAGTCCACAGTGCCTGCTTCAAGATGCAGCACAAATCAAAATCGCAAGAGTCTGGACATTTTACTTTTGTGTAACTCATTAGGCATTTCCCCGTGCACTGTGATAAATGTCTCTCTCAACCAAATATTTCATCTCACGTGTGTATGTCCCTATTTCCCTCTGCAGAATCACTCTCAGGAAATACAAGCTAATGATGTCTGTGGTTCTGAAATTTCATTGTTATTATTTGTTTAAGACATTTTAGAAAAATCTGTGGACAGCTTACTAAAAGGATGCTGAGCAATGAAAACATTATTAGACCTTATTATTGTTTATTGTACCCAGATGTTGTGCATTTTACACATCCCAAAGGATTAGTAGTAATGTCAGATATCAGAATCTTACTTTTCCTTGCAGATATTGAGTATAAATTTTTCTCATTAAGAACAAAACATTTACACTGAACAAATGGTGTATGTGTGGGTGAAGCATCAGGTCTCAATAATCAACACTGCTCAAACAAGACTTAGGACGTGACTGGAGACAAAAACAAAGCTTAGACTACTGCTGTTGGAAAGGCTGCTTTAAAAAAAAAGGAGGGGCATAGTATGCTTGTTTTTTAATTGTATAGAATTTTCCATCTGGAAAGGAAATGAATGCACACATCCACGGTGAAATAAACCATTCTAGCAAACATACAGAGGAAGAATTTTCAAGAAATTTTTGTTTTTAATGAAAAGGGAAGCAAATCAAAGAAAGCCCAGGTAAGTGTTAAAAAGTACTAAATTCATAGTAAAGCTTCAGGCAATCTGCCCACTGCAGTCAGAAAGGTTTTGGCTGCAAGTCATTTAAGACACACCATGGGAAAATAAACGAAGAAGGAGGAAGGGGGAATGGCAAATTGTAGTTTGGCAGCAAAATTAGTCCAGCTAGCTCTATTAGATATTAAACCACGTCATAAAGCAAATAATTGAAATAATGAGGAGCTAGTTTTTTTTTTAAGATATGTAGAGTAGCATAACAGAATCAACAAAAATAAGACTTTTATATAAGAATTCAATCTATAATAAAAAAGCACTCCATATGGGGAGAGAACTCATAAACAATGCTGCCGGGAAGGCTTGTGAGTAATTTGGAGAAAAGCGATCTAGAATGGAAGCCAATATTCTGCATTCACCACTCTCATCTTTTGGCTTTTTGACCAAAGGAGGAAGATAGCAAATAAATAAATAAATAAGTAACAGGAAGGAGGGAGGAAGAGTATGCAAGGAATAATTTCTCCCTGGTCCTCCATGCCAGGTTGCTCTAGAAGGCTGTGTCTCTGTCCTATGGGCTAGAGCTTGGTTTGAGCAGCCTTTCCATACAACTCCCCAGGTTCAGGGAACTGCTTACTCGCCTGCTCCTGCAGGTACAGAGGTGACAATCACCTCCAGCTGGGCTGGGCCCAGGGTGCTGCGTCATTCCTTCAACTCTGCTGGCACTGTCTTGATCCTGCTTAGGCTCACCTCAGTTCCCCAGTCCTGGTGGGCCTTCTGGTTCCTTCTGGGATACTGACTGATCCAGGTGCCCTGGGATTCAGCCACTAGGTTTCAGCTTCCGATGTGTTGGGATTTGGATCTGTCCTTGCCCAAATCTCAGGTTGAATTGTAATCCCCAGTGTTGGAGGTGGGGCCTGGTGAGAGGTGATTGGATCATGGGGGTGGATTTCTCCTGAATGGCTTAGTGCCATTCTGTCGGTGCTATCTTCATGATGGTAAGTGAGTTCTTCTAAAACCTGATGATTTAAAAGGCCTCCTGCTTTTGCCTGTGATGTGTGACATGCCTGCTTCCCCTTCACCTTCCACCATGGTTGTAAGTTTTCCTAGACTTCCCCAGAAACTGAGCAGGTACCAGTAACATGCTTCCTATATACCCTAAAAAACCACGAGCCAGTTAAAGCTCTTTTCCCTATAAATTATCCAGTTTCAACTACTTTTATAGCAATGCAAGAACAGCCTAATATTGTGCAATTTCAGAATCCCAAGTTTCTCCATTCATCCAAGATTGGGGAGTGCTCCTGCGGCCTGATTCATGCTCACAGACTTGCAATTGGCTGGTGGATGTGAATCAATATAATGCTTTAACTCAAGTTGTTCTTACCAAGCAATTCTAACCCCCAGGGGACATTTGGCAATGGCTGGAGACATTTTTGGTCAAGGTCAACACAACCTGTTGGGGAGGGTGAGGCGTGCTACTGGCCTCTGGTAGATGGAGGCCAGGGATGCTCCCAAGAATCCCCAATGCACAAGACAGCCCCCATGACAAAGAATGACCCTTCTAGAATGTCCATAGTTAGTGCTGCCCTTGTGACCTTGCGAAGCCCTGCTTGGGTTGCGGGGACAATGATGCTTTCATAGAGTCCAGTCTGCAAAGCAGACTCTTCTCTGAAAGCTAAACCTATTTGGAAAACAAAATTTCTACCATTGACCCATTGGTGAACACCAACCAGAGGAAGAGGGGTGTCTGGGTGGCCTTAAGAGAAACAGTACTTGAAAACTGTTGGGCTCTGAACGCCCAGTTTCTCTATCTCCACCCTGGTGATGGACCTCTCATGGGAACTGGGCAGCTCCTGTGGCTGCTCAGAAGAGCCTACTGGTGTGCCTGGGTGGAGAGTGTGGGACGAGGCCTCTGTGCAGGCTATGGGAGTCAGCCCAGGTTCCAGCACTCACTGTTCCCTTAGGTTAGTTTATTTCATCTCTGCTAGGTGCAGCTTCATTATTCATCACATGTGGGTACTAATGGTGGCAAATTCTGTAGGGCTGTATGGGAGTTCAATGAAATAAGCCGTGTGAGAAGCTTATGCTAACTTCCTGTGAATGTGGTCCTACAAAGAGAGGCCTAGAGTCAAGCCCCTTGCGGAAAACGCTGGGTTAAATGAAATTAAACTGGACTCGCTTGTTTTCCTCGTAGGGCCTCTCAGAACATTTAAAGCATGATTAAGCATTTCAGCTCTCTAAGAGACAGGAATAATATACAGAGGTCTGCATACCCAGGCACCCTCAATCCCTGTATTGCCTTACAGAAGTGACCTTCTTCAGCACACACCACCGGAAACGCTGCTGAGCCTCTGCAGCATGCTGACAAATGACCCAGTTCCTGGTGTATATATTCAGGTGCCTGAGTTCACTAATTTTCTATTGGTCACTGTGAGCTTCTCTTTCAGAGGGTGGCACTTTCTCGTTTCTCCAAACCAAGATCCTCTCCTTTGGAGTCTACAGTTGTGTTGGCCAATTTTATCCACCTGACTTTCCTGTTGTTTTTCTTTGCCCCGTTTTTAATATTGGCCTGAATTTTTAGACCTCCATTGTTATTAAATAAATGTAGTATCTATTGTTTTCCAACATTTAATCTTTTCAGCTTAATTCAAAAAACAAAAGGTTAAGTTGGGCTACCTGCTCAACACCATCTATGTTGAAAATAATAATAATTAAAAACTCTCCCTGTGTTATTGTCACTTCAGTTCAGGAAATTGAAATTAATACAGGTGTAGAAGTAACAACGGTTACATTATTTTCCACAGTCGAAAACATACGTATTTAAAATGTGTTAATAAACCATAAAACATTCTACAAAATATAGAAACATTTAGCCTCAGCCTTGTGTTTCAGAAACACTCCCTTGAAAAAATAAATAAACCCAGATTACAGACTTCCTAAAGTAATTATTAATGAAAGAAAAGGGAAAGAATTCAACGAGTGCAGTGGCTCACAACTGTAATCCCAGCACTTTGGGAGGCTGAGGCAGGTGGATCACTTGAGACCAAGAGTTTGAGACCAGCCTGGCCAACATATTGAAACCCCATCTCTACTAAAAAATAAAAAAATTAGTCGGACATGGTGGCACACACCTATAATCTTAGCTGCTCAGGAGGCTGAAGCAAAAGAATCACTTGAACATGGGAGGCAGAGGTTGCAATGAGCTGAAATCACGCCACTGCACTCCAGCCTGAGTGACAGAGTGAGACTCTGTCAAAAGAGAAAGAAAGAAAGAAAAAAAGAAAGAAAGAAAGAAAGAGAGAGAGAGAAAGAAAGAAGAAAGAAAGAAAAGAAAAGAAAAAAAGAACTTTAGAATGTCAAGCTTCATGTACTGATGATTCAAAGTTTCAAAGTTTGGGGAAAGTACTGGATCATCCCCACTATAATATCAGGGCAATGGCCATCTGAATAAAACATTATGAGCCACGGGTCACTTAACTCTGTAGGTTAGAGAACTTACAAGAAACCAAACAAGCCGTGGAGCACCAGGAGAGACAAGGAAATCCACGTGTTATAGGCAGAACTGTCCTCCCCAAATTCATCTGTTGAAGTCTTAATCCTCAGTATGTCAGAATGTGACTGTATTTGCAGATAGGGTCTTTAAAGAGGTAATTAAGTTAGAATGAGGTCATTCATGTAAGTCCTCATTTATATGACCGGTCTCTTTATAAAAAGAGGACAGAGACACAATGGAGGGAAGATCATGCGAAGGTACATGGAGGAGATGACTGTCCACTAGCCAAGGACAGAGGTCTCGGAAGGAACGAAGCCTACTGACACAGTGATCTCAGACCTCCAGCCTCCAGAACTGAGAGACAATGAGTATCTGTGGTTTAAGCCAGCCAGGCTATGGGACTTAGTTATGGTCTTCCTGGCCATCTCATACACCCTGGCTCTGGGTTAGTCATCCCCCAGGCTCATCACCAAGTATGAATTCCCATGATTATGTGCCATGGCTGTCCCCTGAACAGGCTGCTGCTGGAGTGTGACATCACTTAGACTGGCTTTTCTTGTCCTGGGTTCATTCTTTGAGATGTAACCAAGGCTCTGCTGTGTGTTCAGTTTATCAAGGTTTTCCATGATAGCCATGGCGTCTGGTTTCATTGACTAAAGTGAGATTTCAGTTTCAGTCCAAAGACTTGACATTTCATGTTTATTTTTCCATCTGTTTCAGAATAATTTCAGGAGGAGTCAACTGATTTCATCAAAAGCGTTGTGTGACAGAAGGGTTCCAAATGTGAAATTCAATTTGCAGACCAGGCTAATGTTTTGAAACAATAGCTTCAATATGGATTCGAAATGAGCACTGCTATGATTAGACTGAAAAAAAAAATCTGTTCAGCTGCAAGAATATGAAAAAACAGACAGAGGAGAGAAAAAAACAAGAGAGAGAGGTGTATTTTTACTAGGGCAATTAACTGGTAAAAACTGGAAGAGTGGCAAGCAAGGATTCCGGTGATGATAAGAATAGTTCTTGTTTGTAGAGCACCTCCTCTGGCTCAGGAGGTAGAGCTGGAGCACCTCCTCCAACTCTACCCCCATGTTGGATCCTCTCCACCTCCCTGATAAGCATGTGTTAGCACTGTCAAGACCTATATACCATGATGGCAGTGCCAAGATGGTAAATGAGCTGCCCAGGGCCATACAGCTAGTAGGACGCCCACTTGCTCTAAACTGACTTAGAGGCTGACACTGCTCTCACCATGGTGTGCTGGCTCCTCCAAACAGACAAGATTTTGGAAAGGACACCCAGGAAGCCCCAGGCAGTGGGCAGAGTTTAGCACATCCCCAGGCCTTGGTATTATAAAGTGAAGATTACCAACGCAGGCCTTTTTGTTCTGATGGGGCAGGTTCCTGCCATACAGGATGTCTGCATATGTCTGGGAAAGACATTGCTGAGATTATTTAACTGTGTTGTCAGTGGCTAACAGCTGTAAACAAACAGGCCAGACTCATGACATGCCATATTTCAGCATTTCCAAATGGCCCAGGCTTTATGCACCCCCGTTTTGCAGTCAAAGAGATATTGTCGGTTTTAATTATTCCAATCAATATCAAAATAATTTTAGAGAGTCGTTTAATGCAAGGGTGACTCATTTTAAACAAAGCAATTAATATTGTCTAACACAGCACTGGGCAACTGGTCCCACAGAGCACAGGCCAACATGCTATTATTTTGGAGCGAAGGTCTGTAATCCAGGCCTTCCTGTGGGGCTGGTTTGTCCTAGGCTTGGATAGACAAACAAAGAATAACATTTCAAATAGACACTGAGGCAGAATTAATATCATTCATCATAGATTTCTAGCAAAATTGTTTAAAGAAGCCCTCCTTAAAATGCTTAAATTATCTTATATGTCACATTCACAATAAGATTCATAATATGCATAATAATAATTCATAATAGTCACATATATAATAAGAATGAAGTAATCTAAAGACTCCCTCAAGTTCAAAAATGAAACAGAGACAACCACCAATCCCATTACTGTTCTATATTTTTAAGTACCCCACAATACAATAACACAAGAGAAAAAGAAAGAATATTGAAAGAACCCACTGGAGAGATATTTCATAATTGGTTGTCAGCATGGGGAGGCAGTAGTCAGTTAGGTAATCCTCTGACCCATATGGAGTTTACCTTCGAGTATGGTTTCGCTCTGTGTCCCCACCCAAATCTCATGTTGAATTGTAATTCCCAATGTTGAGGGAGGGGCCTGGAGGGAGTTGATAATGGGGGCGGACTTCCCCCTTGCTCTTCTCATGATAGTGAGTGAGTGCTCATAGGAACAGGCTTAAGAAAAGTGTGTGGCTCTTCCCCCTTCGCTCTCTTCCTCCTGCTCCAACATGTGAAGACGTGATGGCTTCCCCTTTGACTGTGGCCATGATTGTAAGTTTCCTGAGGTCTCCCAGCCATGCTTCTTGTACAGCCTGTGGAACTGTGAGTCAGTTAAACTTCTGTTCTTCATGAATTACCCACTGTCAGGCAGTTCTTTATAGCAATGTGAGAACAGACTAATACACCTATGGAGGGACAGAAACAAGGTTTGCAGGAATAAATAAGCAGGTGAATGGCAGGTCATGGTAAATATAATGAATACAGTTTTTGAAGGTAGCATGGCAGAGAGTGGCAGAGATTGAGCCTCTGTTTAAGTAATAAACAGGCCTCTGTGAGAAAGTGATATTTGAAATGAGACCTGAATGTTGAGAGGAGCCAGCCCTCTGAAAGTTGGGGGAAGAGCATCAGGGATGGAGGGAAAGTGCGTACAAAGACCCTGGAGCAGGACACACTTGGCATCTTCTGAGGGACAGGAAGAAAGCAGTGAGGATGAAGCACTAGACAGGAGAAGACAAACCAGAATGAAGCCAGGAGAGACGAGACCAGGCTGTGCATGGAGAGGAGTTGGGTTCCATTAAAGGGCAATGGGGATGCAGCAACAGGTGGATAAACATCACGTAATATACATGCGTGGAGTGGAATATTATCCAGCCTTAAAAAGGAGGAGATCCAGACACTGCCACAACATGGACGAACCCTGCAGACATCAAACTCAGTGAAATAAGCCAGTCACAAAAGACAAATGCTGTATGATTCCACTTACATGGGGTCCCTAGAGTAGTCCAGTTCATGAAGACAGAAGCAGCGTGGTGACTGCTGGGGGCTGAAGGGATGGGGAGTGGTTGTTTAATGGGGACAGAGTTTCAGTTTTGCAAGATGCACTAAGTTGCACGACAATGTCACAGAAATGCCAAATGCTACTGGACTATATGCTTAGAAATAGTAAGATGAGGTGATCAGGAGAATCACTGGAAGCTGGGGGAAGGAGGTTGCAGTGAGCCGAGATCACGCCCTTGTACTCCAGCCTGGATGACAAGAGATAACAAAAAGGGTAAGATGACAAATCTCATATGTTTTTTGTTACCACAATCAAAAATACAGTTTTTAAAAAATTTCAAAAAGGGTAATGTGGAGACGTGGAAAAGCAGCCACACTTAGATTTTTAAAAATATGATTAGTTCAAGATGACCAGACTCTACCCCCCAAAAATCTAAAAGACACACTTACTGAAAACATAAAGATTAATTTTAAAAAACTCTCTGAACAAGACCCCTCTGTATATAAGAAAAATATACAAAAAAGTAGCAAAGTCATTAATCATAGGAAACAAATAAACAAAACCATTGTGAAATCCAAGATTCCATTTATAAAACACTCAAGAATCTGAAATCGTAATAAATAGAATTGCATGCTATCATTATTTAAAAAAAAAACCTTGCAAAGTTATCGAAGAGGCACTCAATAAATTGCTGCTGGATGAATGAGCAAAAGTGGAATATCTCATCAGGAAGTATAAAAAGAAGACAAATAAAGTAGAAAAACATTATGTTCCATTTCACAGATACAATGTGATTCCAACTGAAACATAAATAAAGTTCTTTTTTAAAAACAACTCAGCCAAATATTGATAATTCACTCAGCAAAATAAAATAGAGGTGAATTTGTCATGAAACTAAGAACCCAGAGGTCTCGGGGCCCCTCATTTGCTCTCTCTCTTTCACAGAGGGAGCTTGGATGTTTTGTATTAATAATTTTGTCTTGTTTTTCTTAAGAGAGCACCCAAATGGTGTAAGTTTTATGTTCCACAAAACACGTAGTCTTCCCTGTGTGGGTATGTTAACAAATATTCCAAACCGAAGAAAATAAAGCTTAGCCTTTTAAAAAAAAACATAATATTAGCTCCCATAACAATAATAAAATGCCAAGTAGAATTGCAAAGAAATGAAAATAAAGATGAATGGACGGAATACACACAGCAGAATAGAGCCAGAATCATATATTATTACACAATCTTCTCAAAACAAAAGGACAAGGAATTGTAATGTAAATAATGCTGAGATAATCTGGGAGCAATTTGGAGAAATCCTAATTTATATCCATACTTTACACCATAATCCCTGAATAAAGGAGTTTGTTTCATCATTACAAATGTATTTATAGAGAAAAATCAGCACAAAACATCCTACCTTCGAAGAAATAATAAATAACATAATTGTTTTTTCAAAATTCAAGGAAATGTAAAGCAGACTGATGGGCAATGCAATGTTGAAATTTTTGACTGCACTGATTAAAAAGAACTAGACTAAAATGTAAGGGGAGACATGTAAGATAAAATATTTACATGAATTATGTCAACAAATATGATTAATATTGATAATGACCTTTGAAAATACTCATGCATATTTGGAAAGACTTAAGACCCTCATAAAAAAAGGAGTCAAGGCCAACTACAAAAAAATACGCATGTAAGTGGATAAAAATAATGAACCGGCTCTTGAATAAACATAAAGTAAGATAAAAATAACGTAAAATAAAATATAAAGTAACATAAGATAAAAATCAACGTCACGGCATATGTGAACTTTTAAAGCTTAAATTAGGAAATAGTTTAAATAATAACATCTGTTGCTGGTGAAGTTGGGCTAAAACCAATGTATACATAGACGTGTGTGTGCATCTGCGTGTATATAATACAGAGTTGACAGTATTGTACATTAGTACAAACGTTTTTTAAAAAATGTTTTTTTAATCATGTTGTTTTGGCAACTAAATTTTTTAACCTTGTTTTCCCACTTCTAGAAATTTATTTAGCAGGAATGATTAAAGAAATGATTAAATAGAAGCCATAATCGGCCAGGCGCAGTGGCTCATGCCTGTGTAATCCCAGCACTTTGGGAGGCCAAGGCGGGTGGATCACCTGAGGTCAGGACTTCGAGATCAGCCTGGTCAGTGGTAAAACCCCATCTGTACTAAAAATACAAAAATTAGCTGGGCGTGGTGGTGCATACCTGTAGTCCTAGCCACCAGGGGAGACTGGGGCAGAAGAGCCACTTGAACCCAGGAGGCAGAGGTTGTAGTGAACTCAGATCATGCCACTGCTCCAGCCTGAGAGACAGAGTAAGACTCCATCTCAAAAAAAAAAAAAAAAAAAGAAGCTATATAATGTATATTTAAATATTAATTGTTGCCATGATATCTGTTAGAGAAAAAAATAAGAACAACTTAAATGCTGAATAACAAAGAAAGAGATAAGCAAATTCAAGGACTTCAATGTGATTCATTGTAACAAAACAGTTAAAAGACCATGTAGAAACTCAGGTAAGTGTGCGATATGACACGAAATGAATGAAGCATGTGAACACAGACCCAAGGTGAACAAATGCCTACCCCCACCCGCCCGCCCATTAGAGTAGAGAACAAGAAGTTAGATTCAACGTCTTTTTGGCCCTTGGGATGTGTGTGTGGCTGGGGTAAAGAGGGCATCTAGGGGTTGGTGCTCAGAACTAATGAGAATTGCCAGATATTATAACTACTTTAAGTAAGAAAACAGTGGATTCCCATATTTTATTTTTTTAACCCATAGTGTGTTTCTGTTAAGATTCTGCCTTTTAGGACTAGACCCTCTTAAATGTCAAAACCAGAGTGAAGATGTCCATTACCTGCATATAAACCATGAGATTTTGGCAGGCAATTTTTAAACATCAAAAGAGCGCTCTAGAAATTCCAAATAAAAACCAAAGTCTTACTTTCATTTGCTTAAGAGTTTCTTTTCTTCTCACACTCTCATTCTTCATCACAGATCTACTCTACATCAAATAGACTATTATTTTCCACTTGGGGAGAAATATGGCTCAGTGTGACTTTAGCCCTTCACACTTAAACCTACAGAGCCCAGTTCCAGTAGGGAAATGAATTTTTATAGCACAGTTAAAGTAAAGAGTGGAAACACTGCGAAACCCTTAACAGCCTTCAGCTTTATCACACATTCCTTCATCTTCGTCGGTCAGGTGGGACAGCCCGAGACTCCACCAGGTTCACAGCTGGGTCTATTGCCTATACATTGCCTCCTGAGTTCAGGCTCCTCAAAACATAAAATATTATAGAACCCTTTACTGTAAATGTTTTATTTTTTAGTGAAGGAATGTACCATGTATAGAATAAACACTTTAATGTTACAAACCACACAGAAGGGCTTTGAACATAGATTTAAGTAAATAGTGTTTAGATTCATTTTCTATTGATAGTGTCTTATCAAATATACAGTGTTTGTACATAGTATGGATGTGTTTTGTAAAGCTCTCTTGAGATAATTCTTTTTTTTTAAATTTATTTATTTTACTTTAGGTGCATACTATATCTGGCATTTCTCCACATGTTATCCCTCCCCACCATCCCCTCCCTCCCCACCCCCCGCTGTCTCTCCCCTACCCCCACAACTGCCCCCAGTGTGTGATGCCCCTCTCCCAGGGTCCTTAATTCTTTTGTATAACTGAATATTGCAGGAGGATTGTTGTAGAAAGTAACTTTCTGTGAAATAAACACTCCGAACAGTGTCTGGCATATGAGAAGCACTGCACGGTTTTCAGCCGCTGCTGATATCATTGTCATTGTTACTGTTACTGTTATATGGGGCAAATGTGTTTTCTGGAATCTAGCCAACAATGGAGAATGTTTTGGAGACTGAAAAAAGCACAAACGGAACATTCTGGAGACAGTTATGCTTACAGAATGGTCCAAGGTACTGATGGAGGATGAACCTGCAAGGCTGAACATATTATTCAGCAATGAGTACCTACTGTGTGGTTTACCATGTCCATGAAATACATGACAATTCAATATGAAAGACATAGTTCACGGTCTTAGGAATGAGCTTATACAATATTAAGGTTAAACATACCGTGGAGAACAATAGGGGATTTCAACAACATGCCACCTCCGGGTTTTTTTTTTCATTACTCGGTGTTAATTCTACATTGACTAGGATACAACTGGGGAACACCGGGGAATAGGGGAGGCAGAAATAAAAGGCCAGCAGGGAAATATGAGAGAAAATTTATTGTTCTATATGGAAACCATGGGCAGAGCCAATGGACTCCAGTTGTCCCAGCCCAGGTCTCTGTGAAATGGAATCCAGGCATGGGTCCCCAACCGCAATCAGCTAGGGTGCCTGGATGGTGACCTCCCCAGACCAGGCAGCAACAAACGTCAGCCTTTTCTCCTAAATATCCCTAAAATCCGTCTAAGTCTCCCCATCTCCATAATCATCCGTTTAGATCATTCATTCACTGAAACAAATATTTATTCAGCACTAACTCTATCCCAAGCACTAAGCCAGCTGCCAGATTCTAACAGAAAGCAAACCAGGTAAATTCCCTGCAGACCCATTGCTCTCCCTGCATCTGCTCCAGCTCACTGGGAATACCAGCTTCATGCCGTAGTGAGAGTGGCATTTCGGTGCCCGTGTCTCGTGACAGCATGCACTGCCACACCCTCCATGGCTTCTTTTTGCCTTAGGAGATGTGTTAGGGCAGAAAATATAGATGGATAAATAGATAGATGGATACATAGACAGATACAAATACAGATATATGAGAAAGGATTTAATAGGGGCACTGACTCACCCAATTATGGAGGCTGAGAGGTTCCTCAGGAACCAGGAAAGCCAGCAGCACAGCTCAATCTAAGTTTGAAGGCCTGAGAACCAGGGGGCTGTTGGGGTAAGGATAACTCTTAGTCTGCGGCCAATGGCCTTAGAACCAGGGCCACCGGTGAAAGTCCCAAAGTCTGGAGAGCCTGAAGTTCTTATGTCCAAGGACAGGAGAAGAAAGTTGTCCCAGCTCCAAAAGAGAGAGAATGGAATCTTCTTTCCTTTGCCTTTTTTTTTTCTCTATCTGAACCCTCAGCCCATTGCCTGGTGATCACCTACATTGGGTGAAGGTGGATCTTCCTTACTCAGTTACTGATTCAAATGCCAACGTCTTCTGGAAACACCCTCACAGACATACCCAGAAATAATACTTTACCAGCCAGCTGGGCATCCCTTAACCCAGTCGACAGCTAAAATTCACCATTACAGGGAGGGAATTCTTAACAGGGGCCATGGCTCCTACCCCTTCAGCTACATCTCCCTTGGCCCCTGTATTTCTTGACCCCCTACTTCTGTGAAACCTTTCCTGACAATGCTTCCTCTTAGTATAGAGACGGTCTACTTTCTGTTCCCTGTAGTGGGAATGCTGTTCCCTCCAGTCCCCAGCTGGTGAACTCATTCTCTGACATGCCTAACAAGTTCAAGTTCTCTCTTAACAGGGTCTCATAGCATGGTACTCCTCCGCTCCTTAATGAAAGCACTTGCAGCTTACAGGATGACAATTAGATCAGTATCTGTATCCCCTCCCCACCCCTCATCGGCAAACTCCATGATATTCCCAGGGCCTAGAACAGTGCTCAATAAATATCTAGTGAATGAATGAGTGATAGAACTTCTGTTTCAAATATGAAGCGACAAGAATGAGGAAGGTCACATCACTTACCTGATGTCACATATCAAGACCATGTGGAAGTCTGAACGTGAACCCAGAGTCTCTGATTCCAAAGTTTATATTCTCATGCTTTGTTACAGGGATAGGACCGTGCATGTAGGAAGAGCCAGGGTCCAAGCTTGCACCCTCAGGGTAACCTGAACCGATTCCCTCATCTCAGCTGCCTGGGCAGCTGTCAGCCCAAGCCGGGGACACAGGGTTGGAGGAAGCATCCCTCCAGCAGAATTCTCCACATTACTGTGTAAAGGCTGGCTGGTGTCCACAATTGCTCTTCATCCGAATAGGGATGAGTCTCTTTGTTCCCACAAACTTCTCTCACCTTCAATTTTCATCATCTAAAAAAAAAAAAAATTCTTGACTGTGTAGGAAACCATTAAAGGATTTCACTTGTTTCAAGGGATCAACAGCTCACGCAATGGCATGTCTTTGTTGGGGCAGAGGTAGGCTCTGGTGGTCAGATTTCTATTAAAAGTAAATAGTTAAGCCATGTTCCTGAGGCAACTGAGGGAGTGATTAGTGCGCTGACACAGTGATAGATGATAAACATAATAGAGCTTGAAGGAAATTAATGGTATTTTGAATCTTTAATAATGGTACATAACTATCTAAAAGAGCTATCTTCATCACAATGTAATTCTTTTAAAAGCCAGGGGAGAGCTCTGATGACAACTGAGTAAAAACTTTGTATATGGACAAGATTAGAGGGAAACACAGTAAATGGAAAGAATTAAATTTGTCAGTGGCAGGACTGTGGGTGAGTCTTTTAGTCTCCTTTAATATTATCAGGATGGGCTTATGTGCAATGGATTCTTTTAAAAATGGGGAAAAGCTGAGTGGAAAGCTCTCCGCTTCAAAATATGTGTATGATTTCTGGCGAGAATATAAAGAATGGGTTAATGCATGCCCTTTTCCCTGCTTCCAGCAACCCAAACACTTTCTGTTCCATTCTGCAAATGAAAGCTACATGCAGGGCCATTGTCTGTGAGTTCTTGTCCATCTAGACTTTGGGAAAATGCACATTTGCCCCAAGAGAAGAGGTCAGAAGCCAGGCAAAGGAATGCCTTCAGGGACAATGGGTCATTGTGACACCCGGGGCCTTGATTAATCACCTACATCTTTGGTGAAAAGATTCGAAGTGGCATTTCAAGAGACACCCTGTGTTAGAGGTTGCAATGGGAAGAGGAAGGGAGGAGCGCTCAGGGAAAATCTGGGCATCCCTCCTATATAACGGGATCCGTGGTCTGGAATGCCACCCTGACCAGACGGCAACCTTTAATTACCTGCCCATCTTCTCACATCTTGGCTTGTTTCACTGCTAATCAGATGGAAATCTTATTTGGGGTCATAAATAATAATCCTACGAAAACATATATGGCAGTTAGGGATATTAAAAACAATCACTGATTTGCATAGCAAAGCCTGTTCCCAACAGCCACACGCTGAATCCGTGGGCTCTGAAAGTGGCCCACAGCATCTGTGAAAGCTCATAGGGTTGGCAATTCCAGAATCACGTCTAAGGACCTTCCCTGCATTAAGTTTGCAAATCAGTCACAACATTGCTTTATGCTGGTGCAGTTATCTGAGTAAGCTAATAATGCCTTGCATACATTTAGTTTCCTTCCACTAAGGAGCTGAGAGCGGTTCTCATGATTACAAACTTGGCAGTAAAATAGCCTACTAGACTTCACATTCCTGCGTTCTTGACAAGAGTGAGCCATTTCTTCAATTTACACAACCTCTTCGGAATCCTTCTGAAAAATGACCAGGTTTTATCTACGATGTCAAACCAGCAAGAAGGTAGAACACAGCCCATGCTCAAGCTGCCTGATTAATGCGCCGCGCATTGTTTGGCCTGACCTGTTAATTTCTTCAAACACTGTCATGAATGCCACCCTCTGCAATGAAACACACTGTCATTCTTCCCACAAACACATTTGCTTCCTGAGCAACGATTTTTGGTTTTAAGAACTGTTGACAGTGGCTGTTTGGCAGAGACAGAAGTGGGAGCAGTTTTGGAAAAGTAGAACTAGAAGAATCATCAGTCTGAGGAGGGTCTCTCACCTGACAGCCCTTTCCTGTTTTCTGTGATCAAAAAGGGAGTTCTGGGGACAGGTGAGAGCTGATGTGATGAGTTCTGTTGAGAAGGAAGAAAGCACATCTTAATCAGAGACTAGAGCCTAAGGAGAAAAAATAGAGGGCCTGAAGGTTAGCTGAAAAGAGAAAGGAGAGCAGAAGCTTGCGAAAGACACCGGAGAAGTTTTGCGGCCTCCTTAGCCTTGGTTGCTGGGTGCTGCTGCAGGAACACACGCAGAACCACAGCACCCTGACATCCGCCCAGTGTTGCAGCTTCTCTCCCTCCCTCCTTACCTCCCCCAGCTCCTACTCATGCAGCCTTTGTCCAGGAAAACTGCGGGGCAGGACCGTGTTCCAGTTCCGGTTTTGGTACCAGATACCTGTGTGATCTCAGCATGCTGGGCTTTCGGATCCCCACTGAACAATGACCATACTGGACCAAGTGACCGCTCCATCTCTGTCCGGCAGGCCTGCTCTATGAGAAGGCACGATTTGCTTTCCGGTGCCAGCAGCCCAACAGCCCCTGTTCTGAGTGTCAGGAAAGTCTCCAAGATGGGTGTCCTGGTGTCCTGGTGATTTGCTGTTTTCTAAAGCACACAGACAGCTTCCATCCATTGATTCAGCCAGTGGATCCTTCTCTGCAGACTCTGCTGCCTAATACAAAGGAAATAAGTAGCAGCACAAAGGAAACAAGAAGGAGTTATTCTCAAAGGGCTGAGAATCTGGTTGGAGAGGTCAGACAGATTCACAGGTGGGCAACAAAAGCCAATACGGGCACACGGGCTCACGCCGGTAATCCCAGCCCTTTGGGAGGCCGAGGTGGGTGGATCATTTGAGGTCAGGAGTTCAAGACCAGCCTTGCCAAAACAGTGAAACTCCGTCTCCACTAAAAATACAAACATTAGTGGGCGGTAGTTGTACGCACCTGTAGTCCCAGGTACTCAGGGGGCTGAGGCAGGAGAATCGCTTGAGTCTGTGAGCCAAGATCACACCACCGCACTCCAGCCTGTGCAACAGAGTGAGACCCTGTCTCAATAAATAAATAAATAGCTGATAAGAGAACTAAATAAAAGATAACGCAGTGCAGTAGTAATGAGCCTTGGGTTCTTTTTTTCCCAACTGTATTTTTTTATTCTTACAGATCCAGGGGGTAGGAATGTAGTTCTGTTACATGTCTATATCGCACAGAGGTGACATCTAGGATTTTAATATACCCATTGCCTAAATAATGAACACTGGACCCAAGAGATAATTTTTTAGCCCTTACTGAGTTCCCACCTTCCCCACCTTCTGGAGTCTCCACGGATTCCTCTGCATGTGGACCCACTGTGCAGCTCCTACTTCTAAGTGAGAATGTACAATATTTGACTTTCTGTTTCTGAGTTATTTCACTTAGGAAAATGGCCTCCACTTCTATCCATGTTGCTGCAAAACACATGATTCCATTCTCTTTATGGCTGAAGATACCCCACATATTCTTTTTCTTTTTTCTTGTTTTGAGATGGAGCCTCAGTCTGTCACCCAGGCTAGAATGCAGTGGTGCGATCTCAGCTCACCACAACCTCTGTCCACCTCTGGGTTCACGCGATTCTTTTGCTTAAACCTCCCAAGTAGCTGAGACTACAGGCGTGTACCACCATGCCCGGCTAATTTTCTTTGTATTTTTTGACGGGGTTTCGCCATGTTGGCCAGGCTGATCTCAAACTCCTCACCTCAGGTGATCCATCCACCTCGGCCTCCCAAAGCGCTGGGATTGCAGGTATGAGCCACCGTGTCCGACCCCACATATTCTTTATCCACTCCTCCATTGATGACACTTGGGTTGATTTTCTGACATTGCTATTGCGAACAATGTCAGAATAAACATAAAAATATGGAATGCTTCATGAACGTGTACGTTCTCCTGTGCAGGGGCCATGCTCAGCTTCTCTGCATTGTTTCCAACCTTAGTGTATGTGCTGCTCAGGCATACGCCAGGACCCCTGGGTTCTATGTGAACTAACTCCTTTTGCCTCTTAGGCCTCAATCTTCTTGCCTACTAAATGGGGTGTCAGACTACATGATCTCCAAGATCCCTTTATGGAATACATAATAATTAACTTCGGGAGGTGAATAAAAAGTGTGTGTAGAGGTGGGTGGGCCACTCAGTGTGTGACAAAGACTGGGCTCTGCAGTGTGGGTCGTAGTCGGAGATGTTCACAGGGCAGTGCCAGGGAGGCCACTAGAGGCCATTGCCAGCACAGAACATGGAAATCTCAGATGCCCAAGGTCGCCAGAAACAGAACATGTCTACCAGAGGGCCCAGAGGGTGGAGAGAAAGTACTAGGCTGGAGGCACCCGCGCCTTCCCAAGGAGGACTCTAATGTTTCCACTTTGTCCCACTGACACTGGGGAGCCTGGAAGGATTCCGAGCGTGGCATGCAGGATGAAAGTGGCATTGCCATGGGGGTCTGACTGTTCCTAATGAGAATGGTCTTCCCCTGGCCATCACCATGGGGGCTCCTGGTGCCACTGGCATTGCAGCATCTCCAGGGATTTTCCCATAATGGAAGGAACTAAACAGGTAAAGAAGATTGAGGCAATAGGTGGGAACCTCAAGGAACCTGAACCTACTGGATTTTTCTACCAGGGCGACTTCTACCTTAATTTGCCATCTTCAGCAGCATAGAGGTTTTGAGCTGTTCTTGATGCCTAGGAGTGTCATAACACACTGGGGCACCTGGAAAAATCAAGTCAGCGTCCTTGAGAAACCTCTACAGAAAAATCAAACAACACTCACACCCAAAACAACTACCACAAACCAGAACACCTTCCTTTTTGCCCACAGGGACAAGAAAGAGGGGATTTTCTTGTAGTCAGACCCTTGATTTACCAACTGCCTAAATTGAAGTCATTCTCAGAAATAAAGGTGCAAACTAAATTGCAAAGGGGAGGCAAGTCTTTAACCCCAAGCATTGTTTTGGGAAAGACGGATCTCTTTGCCTAACTGGAGGGTAATAAACATTTCTTCCACAGCTGTTGAAACGTTTATACCCTTCACCATTAAGACAAGAAGACTCTCAAACACTGCATGTTCTCACTCATAGGCGGGTGTTGAACAATGAGAACACATGGACACAGGGAGGGGAGCATCACACACTGGGATCTGTCGGGGGAAACAGGGGAGGGACAGCGGGAGGTGGGGAATTGGGGAGAGATAGCATGGGGAGAAATGCCAGATATGGGTGATGGGGAGGAAGGCAGCAAATCACACAGCAATGTGTGTACCTATGCAACAATCTTGTATGTTCTTCACATGCACCCCCAAATCTAAAATGCAATAAAAAATAAATAAAAAATAAAAATAAAAAAAGAAAGACAAGGAGACTCTGACAAAGAAAGTGATCTCCATGTTAACAGGAGGACTGGATAATGTCATATGGACTTTGGAATTACTAACCTTCCATGGAAAGAGAATGGCATTCTCTAAAAATTAAACATTATTCTAAGTCTAGGACATGCTTCTTTCAAGCATACTGGCTAAGATGATTTAGGAAGTTCGAAACGCAAACATTAGCTCAATAGATACAAAATAACTTAGACTTATCCTTTCAATTTTTCTGACAAGGGAAGTTAAGGTGAAATGTCTAATTAATTCTCACAAGAAAGCAGGAATGCAGGGGGAGAATTCCATGATACAGGCCTTCGATCATTGTAACCCAGGACAGATGAGCCTTCCCTCTGCACTGACCCGTGCTGTTTCCCACACTGAGCGGTGGCAGCCTCTGCTTACTCATCAGAAGCTGCCTGGGTTTCCAAGCTTACTCCAAAAACTTCTAGAGATTTGGGAAAATGCAACCACCTCTGCTAACAAACTAGCCCCTGGGACCCCCTGGGTCTCCGGCATTTCTGGCCCAGGTCACCACAGGCCAGGCGTTAGGACTAGGATGCAATGAGTCCAGTAGGCAGATTCAGCAGCAGAGCTTCTGGGCACCTACCTTATGCCAAGCCACGAGCTCCACAGAGCTGAGCCTTGTCCTCTTGTTGTCACTTCTAGTCCCTAATAGGGGCTCAGCAAACATTGTTTGAATGAGTCACCAGAAGAAAGACTGAATGCATGCATTAGAGTTGGAAGTGAGAGAGAGGGAGGGGGAATCATAGTAATGTAAGGATGATTTAGAAGAAGTGCCTGCCTTCAAGGAGCTTATAATCTGATGGTAAGAATAACAAACAATTATAATATAAGGTAGTATAATAAATTAACTGCCTAAAATATAGGAACAATGATAGGGATGATCTCATTATCCTTTAGCTCATACATTGCTTTATTCTAAATCTTTGGACATGGTTGTAAGACGGTATTTGAGCCAAGTCTTGCACTGTGGATAGGAATTCTCACAAGCTGGCATGTGCTGCCTTCCTTTAGCCCTAGCCAGTGGCAGACATTAGTAATTGATTTCTCCATGATAACTGATTACTGCAAGTCATGGAAGGAGACAGTATGTCTGAAAAGTGCTGTTCAATGTCTGACGCAAAGCTGGTGACTACTTTTTTTCATTTTTCCTCTTCTTCCTTTCCCGGAAAACCAAATAAGGGTCCCAATGACATTTGGCCATGGATGTTCCCACTGCTGGAATTGCTGTCGATATTACACATTTAGCGGATAAAAACCCAGTTCTAAATGGCATCACTAATTGATCATGGCTCGCTTTCCAACTGAGCTTTACAATTCTTCTCAACACGGGACCCTGAACCTACATCCTCAGGCCTATGAGGTGCAAATATATTATTTATTGTCCTATACTGTTTAGATTATGAGCAGCCATTCCAGGACCCGGGGTTCAGAATAAGAGGGACTCCAGAGGAATGTACAGTCACTGGTAGCTCAGGGGCTTTGATGCAGTCCCACGTATAGGGTGTTCCCCCTCCTCGGGGTCTGGCCATCACCATGTCTGCCCAAACCCAGAGCCATCTTCCTCCATCCCTCCTACAGGTCAGGAAGAAAACTGGGTCCTCATCCATAAACACATAACATTGACAGCAATTCCCACAGTGGGAACATCTGTGGCAAAATGTCATTGGGACCCTTATTAGGTTTTCTGGGAAGGGAAGAAGAGGAAAAACACAAAGAACTTGAATTAATCATTAGCTTTGCATCAGGCATTGAACAGGCACTTTCAGACATGGTATCTCCTTCCATGCCTTGCAGGTCTGAGAGACTTATGATGTGAATTCTATCGTATCCTTATATATTACGGATTTTTAGCCACCGGTGTCATTGACAATGCCAGTAACTAAACCAACCTGTTTGACCACAACAAATTTGGCTATTTCTGACTTTTTTTTTTAATAGACTTGTGCTGCTACTGTTAACTGCTCAAGGTATTCTAATAGGCACTTAGACCATACCGGTGATTATTGCAATTTGCTACTCAGTCCCTAAACAGCAAGCAGATATCAAGTGGTCTCTAACATGATTTGAATACCACTGAATTCTTTTCTCCTCTTTTGATTCTCCACTATAATCTCATATGCGGAGCCAATAGCAATCTTTTGAAGTTTATAACTTTCTTAACTTCAAAGTTTTCTCGATGCCTACGCAACAGGAGATTTTCAAGGTGGAAACGCTAAATCAGTATACCATGCACAGCACAAATAACACACACCCAAGACTTCAGAACCATTTGTATTAAGCTAGATAGCAGCTGTGAGAGTCTCCCCTTGTACGATATCCTATTATAAATAAGGAAACTCGGGGAGTGGGGCTTGTTCATTCATATTGGGTTTTATTTTTGTTTCCTCCTTGGTACATTCGACATGAGACCATCTGAACATACCCCAGGGGCACTCAGGTGCATTCCTGCAACTGTTCTCATTAAAGGAAAAAAAAAAATACTTCACCCTGTTATTTTACGTGGTTTATCATCCCAAATGCTTCCAAAAGAGTTTCAACCCTTAAAAACTTATAAGTACTTCTCATTAGGACCCTGTTGTTTGATAAAATCTTAACCTCCTTCTGACACTTTGCTTCTGTGAGTAAAAATGTGATAACAACACTTACAACAAAAACAACAACACAACGGCAATAACTGTAATGGCAAACACCGGGTGATCTGTACTTTCCGTGGGCCAGGTATAAAGCTGTGTGCTTCATCTGCATTTTTTTTTTTTTTTTGAGACAGAGTTTTGCTCTGTTGCCCAGGCTGGAAGGCAGTGGTGCAATCTCTGATCCCTGCAACCTCTACCTCCCAAGTTCAAGCAATTATTGTGCCTCAGCCTCCCTAATAGCTTACACGTTCCATCAAGCCTGGCTGATTTTTGTATATTACTAGAGATGAAATTTCACCATATTGACCAGGCTGGTCTCAAACCCCTGGCCTCAAGTGATCCACCTGCTTCAGGTTCCCAAAGTGCTGGGATTACAGGTGTGAGCTACCATGCCCAGCAATTCTGTCAATGAATCTTTATCACAGAGTCCCATTTTAAAGACTTGCAAACTGAGGCTGGAAGAGGTTTCGGCAACTGGCCTAAAATAATGATTAGTAACACATGGATCCAGGACTTGGCTGCAATCAAAGCCAGTATTTTTCTTCTTCTCTTTAAATTGTCTCCCTTTCTTGTTTTTCTGTAACCCAGACAAAACACTCCTCAATTGATTGATCCTAGGTAATTATACACACATATGTTTCACTTCTCTAGTGTTTTAACATCTAAGATGGTCTACAAATTCTATACATCAGTAATTACTTTATTTCATGCAATGGGAAATGGCAATTTTTTCATTTGGCAGCTTGTAAACTCAGTCAGACAGAATCAAATCACTTCCCTTAAGCTCACCACAGGAAGGCAGCCTCACTACCTGAAAAAGAGAACAAAAAAGAAAAAGGAAAAAAAAAGGCTCCCTTCTTCATGAGCCTTCCACAAATGCATTCTGCATCTTTATTGCTCTTTCATTACTTGGCTCTTCTTAGGACTTTTCCCCCAGATGTTCTTAATTTGGGGGTTATTTTCCATTGCATGTGGGCCCTTCAGTACTGTAAATATTTGACTTCAGTATTTTCCATAGCTTGAAGAACTTTACAGTGGTCATTCAGACACAGTTACAGGATGTTCTGTGATCCTTTCAGGCTGCTGTGTAAATTAGAAACTTGGTAGTTGATATCTTGTGGGCTCCACACGCCATTTTTTTTCTCAGACTTTGATGTCTAAAAGTGCCTTGCATTATTTAGGCCTTAAGCACATGTAGAGATATCCCTGAAGTATAGATCGGGGTGGCTCATACGAATGCATTTTTTCCAATTAATTTCTCCTCTTCGGTGGACCAAGATCTCATGTTAAAAATCATATTTTAGATCTTTAAAAGATCTCTTCCAGTGGTCTTCAGTGGTACTATCTTGAGTTATCCTTGAGTACAAATATTTCTCATATAAAATGCCCTAAACCCAGTCCCTCCCAATCCTAGGCTGTATTTGCCATCTGCTCAGCATTTCTTCCATCCCATCCTTCTCCACTGTCCTCCCCAACCAGAGGCTTTCCCTGTGATGCCTTCCTTCCCGACCAACCTGCCCTTGGGTCATTTTAAATTAATATGTACTAATCACCACGTTAATATTAATATATCATGTTAATCAGCAATAAATCTATTTTGTGTCTTCTAAGCACATATTCTCATAACTAATCTATTAAAAGTTACACTCATTTGAAGTTACACAGATTTTTCACATGTATTTTGCACTGATTTACAAATTGAGAGCTAAGAGGAACAACAAAAAATATCTTTCCATGTTCATTCTCAGAAAGCAACTGTTTCATTTTGGTATTATGTATCATATTGCAAGAAAATAACATTCTCTACCATGTGAAAGAAAGGAATGCTATAAATTAAATCATCAGCGGACTTGAAAAAAAGTTCTATTAAAGCATGTGGACTAGCTTGCCAGTACAGGAATTTTGTTGGTAATGTGCTGTCTCACATTTTTTTTTGCAAGATGTTGATAAATAACACATTAATAAACGGCTCACATAATGGATTTTTAACAACTTCCTTGGGAAATAATTTTATGTTCCCATAAGATTTTCCTGCTATGAAGCTTTTCCTGCCACTTGCCCTAAATTTCCTTTTGACATATTTGATGGTTCAATAAGGTGTTGGTTTCATTGAGTGCTATATATCACCAGCCTGGAGCCGGCGTAAAGGGTCACAGCTCTTTACAACAGGAAAGGGCCAAGAAGTACAAAGTTACATGAACCACGTGGTCACTACCTTCTCTATTCAAATTTCAAATTGACTATTCACATTTCACATTTCAAATGAATATTCTCAACATTTTTAAATAGAAAAGATTCCATTTGCATGGCAGTGTATTGAGTATGAATTCAATTTGTATAACAGTATACTGAGTATGGATTCAATTTGCTGACAGTATACTGAGTATGAATCTGGGGGCTTGACTATCTGTGCTTTATGTATGTTAGAAATGCTCATGTTGATCGAGACCACCCTGGCCAACATAGTGAAACCCCATCTCTACTAAAATATAAAAATTAGCTGGGCATGGTGGCGCACGTCTGTAGTCCCAGCTACTCGGGAAGCTGAGGCAGGAGAATTGCTTGAACCCGGGGGGCGGAGGTTGCAGTGAGCTGAGATTGTGCCACTGTACTCCAGCCTGGCACCTGGCGACAGAGCGAGACTCTGTCTAAAAAGAAAAAAAAAAAAAGAAATACTTATGTTAGGGCCAGGTGCAGTGGCTCAAGCCTTTAGTGCCAGCACTTTGGGAGGTCGAGGTGGGCGGATCACCTGAGGTCAGGAGTTCAAGACCAGCCGGACCAACATGGTGAAACCTCATCTCTACTAAAAGTACAAAAATCAGCCAGGTGTGGTGGAGTGCACCTGTAATCCCAGCTACTTGGGAGGCTGAGGCAGGAGAATCACTTGAACTCAGGAGGCAGAGGTTGCAGTGAGCCGAGATCACGCCACTACACTCCAGCCTGAGCAACAGATTGAGACACTTCCCCACAAAAAAAAAAAAAAAAAGAAAGAAAAGAAAAAGAAATGCTCATGTCAGCTGTTTAACACTGAGCCCTCTGGACTATCTTCCCACGTGAGGTGACAGTTGAAGAGAGCTGTCCACACCAGAGCTGGAGAAGCCACCTTTGACAGCTGCCGGTCTGTGACACTTCCTACCTTCTCCCTATCTGCCCGCTAGCACTCATGGTCCCTGTATCACCTCCACCACCCTATGCTGCTGCCATCAAGTGGTGGCATCTCAGTGGCTGCTGGCAGCCTTGGGTTCTCATCTTTCTCTCCATCTGGTAAGATAATGCTTTCATCGTTACATGTGTTTGGTTGATTTCTTTCCTCCATTGGATCTCCTCTAGGAGAAGGGGCTGGGAGTTGGGGATCTACCAAAATAATTCTTTCAGTTTTGCATTTTCAGGACATGAAGTTGCTTCTTTAAGGAAAATGAAAACTGGGTAAGAGGAGGTTCCAGTGTACCCCCACACTATACCTGAAATCCCCTGCTTCCTCACACTTTCCCCGCCAGCCTTCTCACTCATGTGATTTTTCTCTGTTCCTCTGCAATTTGGTTTCCATCATTTTCCCCCCACCTCTGCCTAGTCAGGCACATCTCTACATATCTGGGGTCGAGCTTCAGTACTTCCTATTAAGCTCCTGGGCCTCCTTTAAACTAAAAAAAAAAAAAAAAAAAATCTGTGCATTGGCTTCAATGTCCCCAAACACCCACAATCACATGGATGGATTTGCCAGCCCAAAATCCAGAAAGGACTCGAGAAAGTGAGGAATCGCCTAACTCCATGGGCAATATGGACCAGGCTGTGTTTCTGAACCTAGTCATACAGTTCGATTAAAATCTTCAAAGAATGTAATTCAAATGGACAGATATGAAAATGTGAATTGTGATTTCTGGGTCATGTGGGTGATATTAATTCTTTTCCTTTTTTGCTTAGCGGTATTGCTTTACTTTCCTCTAATAGCATATTAGCATTTTGCAGTAAGGGATTCGTCGTAATTGAGATATGGGGGACTGATGCAGGCCGTGGCAGTGAGAACGGAGAGAGAAACATATGTGAGGCTGTCTAGGGAGTGCTAGACCTGGTGATGAAGACAGTGGCCGGGAGCCAGGGAAACACCAACCAAAATGACCAGCGGACAGCACATCGGTTCTGGAAATACAGAAGGGACATGTGGCCGATGCAGGTGCTCTCGACACCCTTTCTTCCTCTCCCATTGTGCAGTAGCTGAGTTCTTTGGGGCAATGGACTCCGTGCCGCTTCTGCAGAGCCCCACCCCACCACAGGTCTACATCAAGCAGCCGGACCCCATCCACCTGACCTGGTTCAAACAGCACAGTTCTGAGCCATTCAGCAAATGATATTCCCCTGGCCACAGTGTTCACTTAAAGGGTGATCTAACCAGCATAAAACTCCAGATTTGAGCTTGAGAGCTGTGGGAAGACCTCCTCCTGCCTACTGTGTGTGTTTAAAGACCGCCAGCCTTCAATGGCAGCCATCCTCGGCCTATGAAGGCGGCCGGCCTTAGAATGAAACCAACACAATGGAAGGCCAAGCAGCTAAATGGGAACAAACTGGATCCCTGATGGCAGCATGGAGCCACTGAATTTGCTGATCCAAAGTCCATCCTGCCACTGGGCTTTTCCATTTACTGAGCCAATTAATTGCCTGATAATTTAAAGTGTCCTGGCTAATTCAGAGCTGGCTGGGAATGGGGTGGAAGATGAGAAGCTGCTAAATCCCTGCAAGATATTCAGGGGCCCTGTCCGGGAAGCAATTAAAAAGTGGAACTTGGACCTTGAACTCAGGATAGAGACTTAGACTCAGGAATGAACTTGGGAGTTACTAAAATGTGTATCAGTCAGCTACTGCTGCATAACAAACCATCTCCCCAAACTCAGAAGCAAGTGAGATGGATCACACATCAGAAGGTCAGCTGTGGGAGCTCCGCTCATTGCTGCTAAGCATGGCTAGACTTGGGCTCCACATGTTTGTTCAGGCTGCCAAAGCAAATCACATAGTTGAGTTCAACTTCAATTGGCTGGGAAATGTATATTCTGCTTCAGAGTCGATTGAAAAGGGTGTGGTTTCAGAAAGAAATAAAAACCGTGGAACAATATTGCTCTCCATCACATGGTACCATTTCAGGTGAAGCCCTGGGCTTGGATAAAATATCCTGAAGAAAATAACATGAGATAAGGAGACACCAATGGCTGTGGAAGAGAAGATGGGCACATGAAAATGATTTTTAAAAGAATCTTATTTTATAGTTATTTACTGAGTGCCGCCTATGGGTTAGGCTCTGTTTCTATTTCTGGGGTGAGAAAGCTGTCAGAGAAACCCTGCATCATGAAGCTTCTATTCTAGTAAGACACTGGGGAGACCAACAATATACAAGATAAATAATAAAACGTGAAATGTTAGTTATTAAGTGTTAGTAAAAGAATATTTAAAGCAAAGAAGAGAAGTGGGTATGTAGTGATGGGAAGAGTGGGTGAAACTGTAGCATCCCTGGCCAGAGAGGGTGTACTAAGAAGGTGTCATGTGAGTGAAAGCTCGAAGGAAGTCAGGGAGGCAGACATGCAAACGCTTTCAGGAACAGAAGGGACAGAATGTGCACAGACACAAAACAGGGGTGTGTCGCGTGTTCAGGGCACAGTGCACAGGACAGTGCGGCTCGAACAGAAGGAACGAGGAAGAGATGAGTCAGGATGACAGGACCACTCACAGCCTCGCACGTAATGAGGACTTTGGCCTGGATGAAGTGGGCTGGTGGCCAGTGGGGAATTTTGCTCAGAGGAATGACACAATCTGACTGTAACAAGATCCCTGTGTCTGACTTAACTGACAAAACTGATATTAATTTTACTAATGTTGACAGAAGGCTATAGCAGAGAGGAGAGGGTAGCGGAGCCAGATCTGATGCAGGGAGATCATTAAAAGGCCATTGTGGGAGCTGAGAGAAGCTGACGGGGGCTTGGAGCAGAATGGGGTAGTGGAGGGGGGAGAATGTGACCTGATTCTCGAGCCAAAATGATCTGCTAGAGAGTTTCATGTGGGGTGTAAGAAGTAGACAGGAATGAACGTTCACTCTAAGCCTAAGCGATTGGAAGAATTCACTGAAACTGGAGAAAGATTTGAAGAGCAGGTTTGGTAGAAACATCAGAAGTTCTGATTCAAACATGGTGAGCTTCAGATGCCCCCTGAATGTCCGAGAGCAGCTGATGTCAAGGGGAAGTTCAGGTGCCCCAGTCTGTAATTCAAGGGGAAGGCCAGGGCCAGCAAGTATATTTGCTAGTGCTCAGGATATAGATGATATCTAAAGCCAAGAAACAGCATGAAGTCCCCCAGGGGTGGGTGAGGACAGAAAAGAGAGGGGTTCCAAGGACTGAGTCCTGATGGCTCCAACGATGACCAAGGATTGCCTTGACTTTCAAGGTCAGAGAGAAGAGGAGCCTCAGCTGTGCCTGGGGGTGGGGCGGCTGCAGGATAGTGGCTGCCCAACATGAGGAAGCTGGAGAGTATTTCAGGGAAAAAAGGGGGAGAGGCTCCAACTGGACCTGAGGCTGATGGAGAGGTGGAGTATGATGAGGACCAAAATCCTCTTTTAGATTTGGTGATTGGGGTGCCAGTGATGATCTTAGTCAGAATACTTTCAGGGTGTGGCAGAATCAAATCCAGGTTGTGGCTTCTGGGATTTCAGGGGTTTTTAGAGGAGGAGGAAATGGGGGTGGTGAACTTGGACAAACATTTAAGAATGTTTGCTACAAAAACTACAATGATGATGATCATGGTGACGATGGTGATGGTCACTCACTAACATCTGTTTTCTATTCTAAACACTTTGCATGTATTGAATCAATGGAAAGGAGAACAAAGAAATAAGGGGGTATCCTGACACTAAATAGGGTCCCAGAAAGGGGTATGGCTTTGGCTGTGGTGTGTGTGCAAATACCTGAAACCACAGAGCAGGTGGACAGGTTGAAGGGAAGGAGGCGGGGACAGAAGAAGCAACAGACACAGGGAGGAGGGGATGTCTGGGGGCCCCAGAGCCTGGACCTGTTGGATGGAATTCAGAGACAGAGGGACTCACCTGGGTGAAGAAGGAGATGCACCCTCCTGTATCCAAAGGAAGAAGGGAAGAGTGGCGAGAGAAATGTTATTAACTCATTAAGAAGGAGGCCAGGAGGAGGTGAGGTTGTCTGGGGGAGAAAAATGAACAGAGTGTGGGAGAGACTGAGCAGCCGCAGATGGCTCCACTGGGAATGGAGACCAGGTGGGCCGTGTCTACTGGAAGTGCTGAGTGGCCTGAGAGCAGGGATCCCAGGAATGGATGAGTAGAGTGCTGGTGGCAAGAGGTCACCAGAGGGCAAAGAAACTGAAGGGAGAAACACAAAAGAGAACAGAGTGATGGCCCATAGGATCGGGCTTGGCAAAGACAGAGTTAACCCTGGTGGGAGACTCTGAGCAGGGAGGGCGAGGAAGGGAGGATCTGAGGGAGCTCACAGAGGAGCGCAGTATGCCCAGGGGCAAAAAGGAGGCATGGGGAGCCAGGGTGCCTTCATTTCAGGGGTAATTGCTGAGAGGCTGCTGTGTGCCGGGCACTCCCTCGGAGCCCTAGGCACATGAGAAAGTGGCATCTACAGTGTCTGGGGGCAAGAGCTAGAGTCACAGAGTAGATGAGACTTCCCAGGAGACCATGTGTTAAGAGAGAGGAGACAAGGGTAGAACTTCAGGGGAAACATCTCTTCCGTGAAAGGGGTGAACAGAAGTTGTGCCAGAGTCCTAGGGAAGGAGGAAAGCTCCCAACCCCAACCTCTACCCCACCTGCCATCTGCCCACCTTCGTGAGATCCAGGAGTGCGCCCTGAAATGTTGGGGCAGAGAGAGGTTAGAGGGTGAGGGGACCGCATCTGACCACCTGACTAAGGAAGAGTCTTCCTTATAGGAAAGGCATTGAGGGGGAAGGACACTTAGGAAGCAGTAAGAAATAGGCTAGGCAGCCACAAAGCCAGGGCAGCTGAGTCCACCTGGTGGCCGGTGGGTGACATGAAGGCAGTCACTACCATCTCAAGTGACCAAGACCAGTTGCAGCAAAGTTATCGAAGACAGTCAGTATTAATGATGGCCGTGGAAGCTTTAATTTGTGTAGACTGAATATTTTATAAGTTCTTCCAGCATCCTTCACCTCATTTGATTTTCACCATAGCCATGTTAGACTTGATCTCTCAAAGGTGGGGAAGTTGGGGCCAAAAGGAGATTTAATGGACTCCCCCAAAGACACACAGCTGGAATGAAAGTTACTTGAAAGTGACCCCTTTGCAATGGGAGCATCAAGATTGTTTAATTTATTGTGCACAGTCCTCTTTTTTATGCTATGTGAAATGTCAAGAATAATTTCCTTATAATCGACAATGTTCATTTCTTTCTTTCTTTCCCTTTTACTGCTGATGGCTTTTGGAAGCCTCTATTCCAAAGAGTCTTTTCCAGCTCTCCATTACTGGCGAGGTGTGAGGGATGTAGTTACTCCCCAAAGACTACCAGAATGGATGCTTTCAAAACAGAAGTTCATTTTCTAGTTGGGCTGGGAGGTGCACCAGGGAACGTGGAGATTTCATGCTGGTTTCACAGGGAGGCCTCCTGCCTTCTCATTTATGCCAGTGGGGCAGTTACTGAGTTGGTTAAAGATGCTCTCACTGGCCATGTAGTGTATGTTGAAGAAATGGAAATACAACTTAGATAAGCATTCAGTTCATTTCAACCAACATTTTCTAGGCGCCTAGAATGGGAGCTGCTTGGATAAAATGGCATATGGGGATTTAACATTCCCAAGGTCAGATAAGAAGGCAGTCTCTGGGTAGCAGTTCAGAGACAACCAGTGCCACCACAGATTGCTTCCCAGGCAGAGGGCAGCCGCCTGGCACAGGTACAATAATTATGAGCTCTTAGGGACACACACTCTTCAAAAACTGAAGGCAAATATGGATCTCTCTCCAGGAAAATGTTCATGCATGAAAACTTCTACATCCAATTTGTGGAGTTTACCAACAGTCAGAAGTATTCCCTGTACCTCAGACTAACAAGCCCTTAAAACCTGGCTCTGATTTTTATTTATCTATTTATTTTATCTTATTTTTTGAGATGGATTCTCACTCTGTTGCCCAGGATGGAGTGCAGTCACATGATCTTGGCTCACTGCAACTCCCGCCTGCTAGGCTCAAGTGATTTTCCTGCCTCAGCCACCCCAGGAGCTGGGATTATAGGTGTGCACCACCACATCTGGCTAATTTATGTGTTTTCAGTTGAGATGGGGTTTCACCGTATTGACCAGGCTGGTCTTGATCTCCTGACCTCAAGTATATGCCCACTTTGGCCTCCCAAAGTGCTGAGATTATAGGCATGAGCCACCCTGCTCAGCCAAAACCCTGCTCTTCTGAACAAACTCAAGAACAAGTGGATACATGGCAAATCTCAGCTATATTCAGAATTCACCGTCCACTCTCTATGCCTGTTCTGTCGCCTCTGAAGGAAGGCCGTGACAGCAGCATGTAACATCAGTCTTACCCCCACTTTACCCCACGCCACTCTTTCCCCTGATGTAAACCCTCCTCCCTGTCCAAACCAAACTCCAGCGCTCACTCATCCTCTGGACCCTCACAGCTTTTGGTTGACACTCTGGTTAACACTTTGCTTCCTTGTCTACCTGGGTCTCTCCCCTAGGACATTGTGAGTCCCTCAACAGCACACAGACAACACCTCGTCCCTTGCACTTCCCACTGCTGGCAGTCCAGGGATGCTCAGTAAATGCGACTTGTGCCAATGGATGCTTAAATGGCTTAGGCACAAATTTTGATTGTTTCTTAATTCTCCAATGTGACTAAAAGGCATTCGCTGCTTCAAAACTCAGAGCGTAAATTATCTTACAAAGGCCTGTTAGAATGACAGTGTTGCATGGTCTAAGAGTCCTTTTATGAAATTTCCTCTGGAATGTGAAGCACCCCAGTGCTCTGAAAGCTTGCTAAAGTTCTTCTGAAAGCCAACGGTGCCCGCTTCTCATGGTAGAGTTTTACAATGGCCTTTAGCATAAGGTAATTCTACCCTACAGGACCCGAGCCAAGATGTAAGCTGCCTGGGTTTAAGGTTATATCTCCTTTCTGCACATAAAAATAAGAAGAGAATTGATCTCATGTTCAGTGCTCTTAACACAGTAAAAAAATAGGGGGACACAAAGAAATTTGTGGAGGCAATAGGTACATTTATTATCTTGATTGTGGTGACGGTCTCAATGGGTATATGCATATTAAACTCATCAAACTGTACATTAAATAAGTGCATCTTTATTGAGCTGTTTTTAAACAGGTATCTCTCATACAGACAGGGCCTGGGGTGAATGGAGGCAGGGGTGCTGGGATGTGCTGGGAGGGAGGAGGGAACAAGGAGGACTTGGGAGAACAGGAGGCCCCGAGCGTACCTAAGGGATTTGAAGGTGAGGGAGGGAGCTGGGGGATGTGGGGTGCATGGTGAGCCCAGAGTCTGTTGTTTAAGATGCAGAATTTAGTCATTTTCAGGTAAAAGTATTTCACAGATGGTCAAAAAGGTAGTAACATCTAAGAAGTAGATACATCATTCAATAACCAAGTTCTCTGAGCACTTCATCAGGCATTGTGAAACCAAGGACAAGAAGGCATGTCAGCTGTGGAGAGGCGCAGCCTTCAGCATGGAGGAAAACAAAGTGGCATTTGGTGGGTGCTAAAAAGGTGTGGGGACAATCAGGTCCCCATGTGGACTAGTCCAGGGAGGGGCCTTGGGGGACTGTCTGGTCAAAGCAATTACAACAATCACAGAAGTCAAGCCTACACAGGAGGGCATGAGGCTTGGGGTCCTGAGTGGCTGACCTCTCAGCGGAGCAGGTGGTGCCAGATACCCAGCCAGGAGGGCATTGATGCAGGGCTCCCCAGGGGCAGTCAGACACCCAAGAAGCATGGCTGGGCTGGCTCAGGGCGTAAGCAGCAGCCATGGCACCATGTGGGGCTCCAGGCCTCACAGAGAAAGCTAATTCCTCGCCCTGGGACCACAGGGACAGCTGCAGCATTACAGGGAGACCCAGGCAAAGCCACTCCTGTGGCAGAGACACTGACAATAACAACAAGGGCAGAAGCCGAGACCCAGGTGGCACTCGTGTGGCACTCACTCATGTGGCACTCACTCATGTGGCAATCTTGTGAGCCCGGTACTCTTCTCCATGCTGGGCATGCGATGGCACATTGAACTCCTAACAACCCTGTGAGGGAAGTGCAAACAGCATCAAACGCCTTGAACAGTTGAGGAGACCGTGGCAGTGAGAGGTGATGCAACTTTCCAGGCTACTATTGGTGGAGTTGAGATTTGAACTCGAGCAGCATGGCTCCTGCACCCATCCTTTTAACTCCTATGATGTATTTTCTCATAGTATGGGGAAAGACGAAGGAGGGAGGGAGTCAAGGGCCAAAGGCGGACATGTTGGCTGAGCCTGGGTTTAATTCACTGGCAGGGCGCCCCTACCACCAGCAGGGGAGGTGGCTCTTATTCCGTGTCCTGGCCCCAGGGCAGCAGTCCCTGCTCAGAGCCCGTGGGTGGATTCTGAGCTGGGAAAAGGAGATGAGGGAGTTGCTGGAGGTATGTCTGTGACTCTATATAAAAGGATGGTCTGACCTTCCTCCCAGACAGAGTGAAAGTCTCTCTGTGTGAGTGTCATGGACACAGCATATATGCCCCGCTCCCCGTGAGCCCAAGTGATGTTATTTAAACACAGGTCAGTTCATGTCCTGTTTTAGCTTCTCCTGGCTCCCCATGTCACTCAGAAAGCTCCTTGCCATGGCCCCAAGACCCCTCTACCCCATGTTCTAACTCACCTCCTTCCCTTCCCCTCACTCTGCTCCATCCTGCCGGCTCCCTAGCTCCAAGCTCAGGGTCTTTTCACATGGCGAAGTCCCTTCCTGAAACTCACCTCCCTTGCAGAGCTGCATGGCTTACTCTTTTACTCCCCACAGGTTTCTCCTCAAACGTCACCTTCTCAGGAGGTGCCTTGGACCAGCCTGTACCATGTCACCTCCTCCTACCTCTGCTTCCTTTCTCTGTGCACCAATGCCATGTGGAGTCTACACACTACATACAACACTGTGAGGGATCCACACACAACAATGCTTTTGGGGTCTATACATAACACTATGTGAGGTCTACACACAAGGCCATGTGGAGTCTATACACAATGCCATGTGGGGTCTACACATAACACCATATGGAGTCTACACATAACACCATGTGGGAACTATGCATGACGCCATGTGAAGTCTACACATAGCACAATGTGGAATCTATACTAACTTGTTTATTTGCTTGCTGTATGTCCACATCCCCCCAACACCTCATTAGATCTTAGGTGGCATGAAGGCAGGAACTTGGATGTGTCCACTGATGTATGCCCAAATGTCTTCTCAATGAATGGAAAGAATGAACACAAAGTGTCCTCCCCAGCTACACATCTAGAACAGGAGGAGCCCCTCTCAGTGGGTCCCCAGGCGGCCTGTGTTGAGGTTCCCTCTCTGGATGCCAACCACACAAGGCTGATGAGGCTCCTGGCAAAGCCCAGCAGAGGTTTTGGTTGCCTACTCCCCTCTTTTTTAAGCTCTGTTCCAAAATTGACTCAGATCATCAGATATAGGCATCCTGTTTGTTACTTTGTTAACTTTTCTCCAAAACACTTCAGGGAACCCTGAGTCAACATCTTAGCTACAGCTCCTATTGAAGTTCAAAGCAAGGAAAAAAAAGTTTACTTTTAGAATAATTACGCGCATATTTTTTGTTCTTAGCAAACTGCTACAGGCTTAAAATGCACCAGCTTCCCCAAGTTTCCTCTCTGGCCTACCTCCTATGTAATCGCCATTTTTAATGGTAATACGTTTTGACTGTATCATACCGATCTAGCAGAAGACATCTGCGGCAATATTTATTTCTTTGGTCATATTGTTATGATGATGAATAAACGGGTATAGTAACATCAAAAGACTAAACTCTCTCTCTTAATGGAAAATTAACTCTGAAACCAGGCATACTAGGATTTCTGTTTCCTGGAGCGATGGCCCTCATTTGTGAACAGAGACCCCTGGGGGACACTTTGAGCCCCGTCCTTCTTCAAGGAGTCTCACAGTCATTGTCGGCACCAAGGATCTCCCGCATACTAACGAACAGTCTTGTGCACCAAAGCTTGACTGTCACGTAAATGTGTCCTCACAGGACTTTGAGATCAACAAGTTATGACCTCACAAAAGCTTTTGACAGTAGGTATTTTTCAATCAAACTGCACCTATTATCATGCAGAAGGCTCCCAAATGGCTAACCCCAAAGGGATCTGTGTTCTCTGTAAGATTTAGAACAACTTCTCCATCATTTGGAATATTTAGGAGAATACAGTATCTTCTAACAGAGATATTTATCATCAGAAGTTTACAAAGACATATGAAGCTTTTAGAAGCTCAGTTGCAAGACACTGGGAGATAGTGCAAACAGCAAGCAATTACCTAGAAATTTTCTTTTGTCAAGTTTCTTGCCTGCTATGAAACTCATTTCATGTTTAGCTCCACCCTCTTCTAATAATCCAGCAACAATACATTAAGTTCACTCTCTGCATTCATCCTATACTATGCTCCTAATGCTGCACTGGCAGCTTGGCTGCTCACTTTTAATTAAAGCACAAGGGCTGTGGGAAAACCGACTTCTGCAGGCATTGCAGTCGTTCAGAGGGACTTCTTTACCCTCTAACTCTCTGTGTTGGCCTCTGAACAAAGCTGTCCTCAAATGGGTGGACAGTCAAGTACTCCACACGGGGGTGTTCGTTCTAGCAGGCACAGAGATTGCATATGAGGGAATTCCAAACAAAGGCAGGAAGAGGGAAAACATGCAGAAGTGATTTTAGTGCCTAATTTTGGCTGTATCTATACACATAAGATTGAACACATCCGGAAGAAGGAATCGTCACTGACATTTTATGCCAATTCATTTAAGAGCATTGCTAAGTTCATAGCAACCTTTGATGTTCAAGACCTATAAATATCAAGATGTGTGCGCGTGTGCACAGGTGTGTGTCTGTGTGCATATGTGTGTCTGTGTGCACACGTGTCTGAGTGCACGTGTGTGTGTGCATATGTCTGTGTGCACACGTGTGTGTCTGAGTGCACAGGTGTGTGTCTGTGTGCATGTGTGTCTGTGTGCACACGTGTGTGTCTGAGTGCACATGTGCGTGTCTGTGTGCATATGTGTGTGTAATAGGCCTCACCATCTCCCATTGGTGCATTGCTGCATCTTTGTTGAGCTTGGTTCCAGCCTTATATAACCCTGGTGGGAAAACCCACCTACAGTGAAGACGATGGCTTCACCAGGGTGTGAGAGCGGAGGACCAAACAGACAGGTAGCAGTATGGACCCAGCCCCGCCCCTTCTCTCAATACAGACCATTTTTATCTGTCTATTTAATTTGTTTATTCCTTTTTCCATGTATTTAGGTGTGTACAAAAGTTCTGCTGCTAAAGAAGTTTGAAATCCACTGCTCTAAATTTTCAATAATGCATAAATAAATTGCTTTACCTGAACCAAGATGCATTTATTTTGTGAGAGATTAAAAGGCCAACTATATTGCAATTAATTCCAAAGCCTTTTTTTTGTTTTAAGAATGAACTAATGAGGGCCTACACATGTTGCTGCAGTCCAGATTTTTTTTTTTTGCAATTAAAGCAAGAGCACAAATCCCTTGGTGTCCTGGAGGAGATGGAGTGGGTCAGAGGAGAAGCAGTACAGGCGGTAGAATCCAGGGTCCTGGCCCCACCCAAGTCCTCAGCCTAGCACACTGCTCCAGCGGCCCCGAGCAAGCATTTCATCGCCGCCATTGTGCCTGTTGTGCTAGGGGTGGAGGAAATGGAAATGATATCATCCGTACTCCAAATGCCAAAGGCTGGCTGAGAGGACTAGCCTGATGTATAAGCTTATTTTCAATTAACATTTTCAAACATAAATTTGGGATGGGACCAACATGCAAACCAAAGCATAGGATATCCCTGTTTAATGAGAAATACACAATGGGAACATTCCAGTTATCACAAGAGGAACTTAATATTGGGTCTAAAACAGAATTAAATTCTAGCAAGCTAAAGATTGTTTCCAGACCAGCATGATGGCTCACGCCTGTAATACCAATATTTTGGGAGGCCGAGACAGGTGGATCACTTGGGGCCAGGAGTTCAAGACCAGCCTGGGCAAACTGGTGAAACCCCAGCTCTACTAAAAGTACAAAAATTAGCTGGGCGTGGTGGTGCATGTTTGTAATCCCAGCCACTCAGGAGGCTGAGGCACGAGAATCACCTGGAAAGCAAGAGGCTGCAGTGAACCAAGATGGCACCTCTACACTCCAGTCTGGGCAACAGAGCAAAACCCTGAAATATAAAAAATAAAAGACTGTTTCCTAAGGAAGTCAAAAAGAAGTGGTTATTGGGATACGTTTCAAGAGAGGAGGACAGTGAAGGCACTTTGTCACCCTGAGAAAGAATGGACTTCTGCTTGACATCTCTAGTTCTGTTTTTCCTTTGTTCTTTTAAATAAACAAGACATAAAGAGAGGAAAGCCCAGAATTCCAAAATAATTTAGAATAAGCAACGGGAGACAGACTCCAGAGAAACCCACACTCAGTTTCCCAGCCAACCCTGTGAGCTTGCTCCCAACTTTTCCCGATGCATCCGCCCTGCCCTACTGCCCCCAGGCTTTTTCTACAAGGTGCCAGGGACACCACCCTCGGGAGGGTCTCACTTTCCACATGAGCAGCTCCTCTTCGCGTGTTTTCTAATTAGACTTATTTAAATCAGGAATCCACCGCTTTGTGCAATTAGGCATCTAATAATTATTCAAAGTTGATGGTAATTTTTATAAGTTTGCCAAGGTCATTTAAGCCTAATGAACTTGAGTTCAATCCAAACTCTAAGTAATGGCTCATTTACAGTTTTGATGTGTTCAGTATACAGTGAATTGGTGTTTTTCTCTAACTGCACTGGTTTGCTAAAATATTTCCATCAATAATTTTTTAGTAATGCACTTTTTTGAGTAATGAGCTTCTGAGACCACGGCCTTTAAGACACTTGAAGAAGATTTACTTATATAACTGTATTTTATCCTCCGTACAAGACTTTTTATTCCTTAACATTATCTTTTCTCATTGTTTCCTTATAATTTTCATTTTCTTTCTTTTTTCAGTTTTGTTTAACATCATCATGTCTCTTTTCCTCCACTCTATGGAAGGTACTCTTCACACTAAAGCTTCTGCCACTAGCTATCGATCATTGGAAATGTGACACCCAGTGTGGATATTTATCCTAACAGAATCATTAATTTACAGTAAAATGCTAAACACCAGTCCTCTCCAGGGAAAAGTGAAACAGACTTTGCATTGCTTAGCTTTTTTTTTCATAAAAGATATTTTAGATCCATTTTACTGCATGAATTATTTCTCTTCCAATTCTAGTATGTTAAACGATTTCACAGTATAGCATTTATCAAAACCTACATCCTGGCTGGGTGTGGTGGCTCATGCCTATAATCCCAGCACTTTAGGAGGCCAAGGTGGGCGGATCGCCTGATGTCAGGAGTTCGAGACCGGCCTGATTGACATGGTGAAACCCCGTCTCTACTACAAATACAAAAATCAGTCAGGTGTGGTGGCACATGCCTGTAATCCCAGCTACTCGGGAGGCTGAGGCAGAAGAATCGCTTGAACTCGGGAGGTGGAGGTTGCAGTGAGCCGAGATCATGCCACTGCACTCCAGCCTGGGCAACAGAGTGAGACTCCATCTCAAAAAACAAACAAGCAAACAAACAAAAACAAAAACAAAAAACCCTAGAGCCTGTGCCAGGTCCTAGAATGATTCCACAACAGTTGTGGTGTCGCCTGCTCTTTATTTCAGCTAGTGTCAGCAGCAATGAGTCTCCGCAGCTGCTTGTCATATCGGAGGGCGTGCTTCAAGCTAGCAGCTGGGCTGCATTTCATGTGCACGACAGCCCTAGGAGGGTTGCTATTCCCATTCTACAGATAAGAAAACTGATGGCCCAGAGTCACATAGTGAGAGCAAAGAAGCCAGGATTTAGGCTTCTGAGGGTCTGAATTCAAACCTAGTCACTGTACTATATATGTACAAGTTTCCTCTTTCAGCCACATGGAACTGACTTTGGAGACTCTCGGGAAGCAAACAAGCCTGATGTGATCTTCTCACTTTGTCCATTAGTGCTAGCAAAGATTTCTTGAAGTTGCAAAGCTGAATCTTGCAGCCTCATGGGCACCCACTTGAGGTGGGGTTCACGTAGGCCCACAGCCCTCTCCTCCTGGTGGGAGCCCCATGGACTTCCCCTCCATAAGGCCCTTGAGAAATCTGAGAGCAGAGTTCCAAGCAAGAATTCAGAGAATCATCTCCCAAATGCAGAAAGGACAGATTTATCCACCCCAGGGCATCTGACCTTCTAAATTCCAACCTTTGGCTCAATTCTGAGCTCCAGAGACTCCCCTGATTTTTAATTAATGGAAAAGACAAAACAGAACAAAACAGCAGACCTGCAAGAAGTAAGAACTCCCTTCATGGAATGCTTTGTCGCCTTGGGAGTACTTGATGCTATTTATACCCCCATTTTTAATCATGTCTTTAAAAATTACTGGTGGAGTTCAAAGCATTCACCTGATGGCCTGTCAACACCTCCAAATACATAAATTTCACCATGTCAAAGAGGCAAGGATTTCACTCCATCAACCCCTCAGATGCTGACTGACTCAGTGCCAAGCAGCGCAAAGCTCCCAAAGCCACGATGCTTAAACAGGTGAAAACTTATGAACGCCAGGTTCCAACACTGTTTGCCTTATTAATCCGTCCAAAGAAAACTAATATTAGGAAAACAGCTACCTGCAGTTTTGTATTTTGTAGCTAGACACTTCTCCTTCTCTATTTCTGGGAAACAAGAAAAAGACAGCCCTTGCAGCAGACATAGGTTCATAGAAAAATGAGAAGGCAAGGGGCATTTAGAAGTAGGAACAAGTTGAAATTTTATTATATGCCCCTGACAGTGGTAAGGTTGTTTTTAAATGTTAAGTAAAATTGTTTAGACCCGCTTGTGTTTTCTTCTTGAGACAGCTGATCAGAGAAGGAAAAAGGCCTTCTCAGTTACGACTTTTTTTTTTTGTCGAGATGGAGCTTCGCTCCGTTGCACAGGTTGGAGTGCAGTGGTGTGATCTCGGCTCACTGCAACCTCTGCCTCCTGGGTTCAAGCGATTATCCTGCCTCAGCCTCCCAATTAGCTGGGATTACAGACATACACCACCATACCCAGGCTAATTTTTGTATTTTTAGTAGAGACAGGGGTTCAACCTGTTGGCCAGGCTGGTCTTGAACTCCTGGCCTCAGGTGATCTACTTGCCTCAACCTCTCAAAGTGCTGGGATTATAGGCGTGAGCCACCATTCCTGGGTAGAAGACTGACCCATGAAAGGCCGACCCTATGGAGCTGATTCTACTAATCATGCCTAATAAGATGGTGTTCAGCCCACCACTTACATCTCATATCCCAGGCATTTCCTTGGATCCACAGACTTTGTATTTATGACCTCAGAGGAGAGGAGAAACTTGAATTTCCTTCATAGACGCCTCCCCGTAGTGCCCTCTTTTCCTCCCTAACCATTTCTCCTTCTTTAACAACTTCATGGTGTGAGTGTGTGTATGTTTAATCTACCTACATACAGGTAGGAAGCATCATCTTTTGAAGTCAGCTCAAATCCTTTCAGGTGCTGATTAAGTTCAGTTCCAGGCGCATTCACCTTTGCCCACAGCTTTTGGGATCTGCCTCTTCAGAGGCACCTGATGCACCCTTAGGCCTTCAGGTTTTTCCAGTGTGAGCTATGCTGCCTGCACCCCAGATTCTGGAGGAGGGGGTCAAGTTTCCAGGCAGGCCCCATGGAAGCCTCACTCACCTGGCTCCAGGTGTGCAGGAAGCATCCCCTCTATCCCAGGCAGGTGGGTGGGGCAGACCGCACGTTGACAACTCTCCCTCAAGAAGCCAGCTCACCCTATTTGCCCCCACACCTGGTCTGAGATCACGTAGGTTCCGGCCCAGAATAACGCTGGGAAAAGACTCTTCACGTCACTTCATGTCACCTCAGTGATCTGTTCTCTCCTCTACCTGAAGAAATTTATTCTCGGCTTTGTTGGGTTGTTCTCAGCTAAAACTCTGAGACAGAAGATTCTCATTTTGACACCCTGTGATTGCCATGGATATCGGCTAAGTGTTAAAAGCAGATAGTAAAAGAAGGTTTGTGGTTTCACATCATTTTTTCATAATTAAACTAAATATGTATAGAAATCCCCTAAAAGAAGAGGTGTTAAAATGGTGTGAGTAGTGGAGTTATGAGTGATTGTCATTCTCTTTTCGTTTTTCTGTACATAACAATTACTTTTCACAATGGACACGTTTCCTTTAGAATGACAAGCAGACACTGAAAATGTGAATTTTCAAAATACGAAAATAAAATGCATAAAAGAGTAGTATATGCCATTAAGGCTATACTACTCCACCTTGAGTAATTTCCTTTCAAAGAAAAATGATTCTCATGAATTCCCATGGTTGACAAATTCTTTCATCATAATGTTAAATATGCACAGATATAAAACTAGTTGCAAAACCCTTATTCACTAGCAACGTGCATTTACAGAGGGAACAAAACAAAGGCCTAAGTTAAAAACTAATAGAATTCAAATCAACGATACTCATTTGATATGACAGATGGCATTATTTTGCGAAAACAAAATTGCTAGCTCTGAGTTGAACAGTAGAAAGCAATGTGTTTGTGGCTTTCTGTTGACTTGTCACTGCCTGGAACATGTTTTACGTTCGGCTTGGTGGACCATTGTTTGCATCGCCAATGTTATCATTGTCATTATTTATCCTTTTTATTTTTTACATATTCCCCTAGTTATTTTTAACTGCCAATCCATTATGTTGACAGGGCAATCATTTTTAAATATATTCCAAAACACGATCATGAAAAATAGAAGCATGTCATTTAACGAAAACTACCTTTTGGCCCATCTCCTGCTACATTGACTGCTAACTGACTGTTGCAATTGGTTCTGATGAAGTATATGATGCTGGGACCCAGGAGACACATCCCTGGGAGGGGAGCGTGTTGGGCTGAAAGCGGAGACCCAAGTCCTCTTGGCTCCACCACCAGTGTGGGAGGAGGTTTCAGTTCACCCAGCACGCTTTTCAGCACATGACTTCATTTGGCCTTGTAGGTGCAGCGGTATCACTTCAACATTAGGTATGCCTCTGCTCCTATTAATCCAGGACAATTAAAGAAAGATTCAGTTTGCTTTTTCTTTATCCAGTCTATCATTGATGGGCATTTGTGGGGCCTGGGGGGTGGAGGCTAGGGGAGGAATAGCTGGGGGTGGGGGGATTGGGGAGGGATAGCATTAGGAGAAATACCTAATGTAGATAGATGACAGGGTGATGGATGCGATGTAGCAAACCACTACCCTGGCACGTGTACACCTATGTAACAAACCTGCACGATCTGCACTTGTACCCCAGAACTTAAAGTCTAATAAATAATTAAATTTTAAAAAATCAGTTTGCAATACCAGGTCTTTTAAATTCTGTCAAATCAAAGTTTTCGCTCACTAAGTGACTTAAGAAAGTGAAGTCTTAGTCTATAAAAATGCTCTACCAATGATTGCAGCTAAGGAGAAGTTTTGCCCTCACAGCTGGTTAAAGAATTCAACTTGACATACTGAGAAACAGGGAAGGATGCTGCTGTTATGACCTTACACATTTCCCTGAAACCACAGGGCACTGAAGTGGAAGTAAATGTAAATGTGCCCTTGAAGTCACATGACAAAAGTGTTGTCCTGATAATTCCAAGAAGGCCTACAATCATTTTTTAAGTTATCATCAAAACGTAAAATGTAATACAAAATTCTCATGAAGAACTTGCCAATGGCTGTGAAATTTCACAGAGAATTAATGTTTTCAGTGACGTAGTCCAGTCATTTGGTGGTCCTTGGTGTTGCCTGGCTTGTGCACCTGTCACTGCAGCCTCCGCCTCCATCTTCACATGGTGGTCTCCCTGTGTGTCTTTAACTTCATCACATCTGCATTGACCCTATTTCCAGCTAAGGTCACCATCTTAGTCTGTTTGTGCCACTCTAAAAAATATCTGAGACTGGATAATTTATAAAAAACAGAAATTTATTTCTTCTAGTTTTTGCTGGAAGTCCAAGGTGAAGATGCTGGCAGGTCCAGTGTCTGATGAGAGCCCATTCCTCACAGATGATGCAGTCTCGGCATCCTCACGTGGTGGAAGGGACAGGAGGGGCAAAAATGGGTGAGCTCCCTTAGTCAAGCCCTTTTATAAAGACATCCACTTCCAATCACCTCCTAAAGACCCTACTTCTTTATGTTGTTGCATTGAGGATTAAGTTTCGACAGAAGCATTCAAACCACAGCAGTCACATCCACGGGTTCCATGTGGACGTGATCTTTGGTGGGGACACTGTTCAACCCAGGACAAATGTCCATGCATACTTCCTGAGCACCTACTTAACACATAAGAAACAATTGTATGTCTCTTGATTTCCCAAAGTTCATATTCCAGTGTGAAAGTACAAGGACACATATTCATACTATCTGGGCATGAAGGTCAGCTCTGTTCTCAAATTATTAAAGAATATATTATAACTCTAAAAGTATGCTACTTTGGGGACAAAGTAGAAGAACTGTCACTCATTTCACATTCAATTAGCATTTTAAAGGCGATGAGTTTCCACAATGAGCAGTGATGACTCTAGACCCAACAGGAAGAGAATGTGTTCATACGAGATGGAGGATGCCAAAGGCAGTTAACGTGGCGGTCACCCTCACAGGACTCTGCAGCCCTGCAGACCTGGCTTTGGTTCCAGCGTCATTAAGATACACACTTGCATGTATCTAAACACGAAGATACATGCTTTGCACGTATCTTGTGGGGAAAGAATTTAAATATATCGAAGACAAGGTTGCTGGCTTTTAAACCACTGATGAATCCAGTCCTGTCCAGACCTGGCCCTCATCTCTGCTAAAAAGTAGCAACAGTCCCTTCCAAATCCAGAAGGAGAAATTCCCTTTCATCCTCTTAGTCCAGGGCAGCAGGAACTTTTTGCAAAGAAAGCAAGAAAGATAGCGGAGAGCTGCTTTGTCTTTGGGATCGGTTTGCAAATGAAACTTCTCAAAGCAAACTCTTCCCCTGGAAAGTCTAGGATTTCCCATGGGACAGAAAAATAAGCCTTCTATTGTGAGACAGATAAGGCAGTGTTTTTTCCTGCTCAAAAAAGGGTGTTCTCCTTTGCCATCAGAAGACTGTCAACATTGTCTGAAGCAAGTGAGATGAAATTTTGACAAGAGGGAGAAACAGATCTAAGAGAATGTTTTCCACTTCGGGTGAAACTTTCAGAATGTTCCCACGATTTATGAGGTGTGCCTTGTCCGTGCATCTCCTCTATCATATTAATCACTTCATGTTTTTCTTTAAGTTGACTCATTTGGAAATTTAAATAATTTTCCCACCCTAAACAATAATATCCATGGGAAAAAAACTGATTTAATGCTCCATTTATATTTTCTCAAATTCAAATTAAATATATAACTAAAAAATAAAAAAAATTCATCCATCTGTCATGTAAAATCCTCCCAACTCTCACCCATGGGATGCAGTTGCACATGAGAAATACTGATTTAATGTAAGCTGAATGGCGATGAGTTCCCACAATGAGCAGTGATGACTCTGGACCCAACAGGAAGAGAATGTGTTCATAGGAGACGGAGGATGCCAAAGGCAGTTAATGTGGTGGTCAACCTCACAGGACTCTGCAGCCCTGCAGACCTGGCTTTGGTTCCAGCTTCATTACTGAACACAGAGCCTATCTTCTTTAAGCCTCAGTTTCCTCTTATACACACATGGAATACTATCTCTTAACTCACTGTGTTATTGTGAATGTTGACATTCACTCACTCACAGACATTTATTGAATGCCTTTTATGGGGTACCAGGAACTGTGCTTGGCTCCCAGTCCCAAACAAGAACCCCATTCCATGCCATATGCCCGTTTCAGCAATCATCTCTAAATTACTTGTTTAGTAAATCTCTGTATATACATAGTCATCCATACGCAATTTAGTTACTTTCAGTCAATGTCCTTATTTCTCATTTTCCAATTAAAGAACTGCAGCATGCATGGATCCTACTCATGATCAGATGCCAATTGTAATGCAGACTAATTCCTGCCTGCATGGAGCTTTCCATCTGCTAGGGGAAAAAAGACATCAATTAACTAATTTCACAAGTGCATATATAATTACAAAGTGGGGAAGAGTCTCAAGAATAGATGGCATTGAAGAATGTAACACAAAGGGTCCCAACCTGGGTTAAGAAATCAATGAGATAATGTATATAAAGTACTGTGAAATAGCTCATTGTTCATGTTAAGCTGGCAATGATGATAAAACTGAAGCAAGAGTTGGAATTCCCAGTGTTTGATCCAGCTAGGCTGGAGGCATTGCCAGTGGTCCAAGAAAGAACCCCACTCTTTCTATCTTCATGCATGATCAGTCATCTCAATTTGAAGTTACTTGTTCATTAAATCACTCCATACGTGGCCACGTACAATGCAGTTGAAATTTATTTTAATTATTGTCTCTATTTCTACTTTTTTTTTCAATGAAAGAACCACTTTGCGATATTGTCTATAAAAGAATGCCTGGACAGTTTGGACTGTACAGATGATTAAGTCACTACACTAACGCTCAGTAAGGACTGACCCCAATAGAGGATTTAGGTCATATGGCAACAGATGGCACATTCTCATCAAAACCTAGCGTGCCTCATCAACCACCCAATGGAACACTGTGGAGGTTGCTGGAGCTATTCCAAATGAAGCACATTACACGCTTCTCTCTCTGTTTATCTCGCTGCGGTTGTAGGGTGATTAATCTGATAACATAATAGTGATTTAAAATATTTACTTTTACCATGACATATCATTTATTCAATTGTACTTCAAAGCATCACCTGGATGCGTCCATGTTGCTGCTGTAATCATGCAAATGTAAACATTTGGATTATGATTGGATGACCTAATTACTTTGATATTTGTCATTTATTTTTTAATTTCCCTTTCTTTTACAAAGGCACAGGAAATGCAGTACTTGCCAAAAAATCACTGCATACATCCAAAAGGGAATTTATAATATCTAATGACTTTAGATTTCCCTGCTGCTGAGTCCACATTCTCCACTGTCAGCAGCAGAGCCAAGAAAGGAAATCACAGAGGAATCTTTGATGTCAAAGAAAAGCGACTTGAATGGCAGGGAGGGAGATAATGGGTATTGGTTTCTTAGAAAAGACAGGAGTGACATAAACTAGGACGTGGAGGGTGGAGAGGAAGCCTGGCCTCACCTGGCGTGCCAGAAGTCAATGTTTATTTTATAATAATGTCAAATAAACATCCCTGATATCAGACACCCTACAATTGCGTTACTTTCTTTTTCCAGGGGTATGTTTAGTTCCTTTCCAAGAAGATGAAAGTAAACCAACTTTCACAGGAAAAAAAATCTGAAAACTTATTGCCCTTTGAAAGAAATAATCAAAGTAACATTTTTTGGTTCAATACATTTTCCCAAAGAAATCTGACAATATGATGCTTACACAGATTTCTTGGCGTTTTTTTGAATGTTCATTATTTGAATGATGCTGTTAAGAAGTCGACCAAGGAAACACACACAATTTATATAACTTGTATAAAGGAAATTTGTATAATGAGACTTGAGAACTCCAGGAAGATCTACTTCCTCTTAGAAAACTGTGCCATGTTCTCCTTCATTCGTGTGTTCAATTATTCAACTAACATTTGGGAAAATAGGTTAGTCTGTCTGGAGACGATGTTTCGTGGATCTCCTACCCTCTCTCTCAGACTTCCTGGAGCACGCTACTGTCACTACCTCTGCCTTCAGGGTGATTCAGACGTCTTTGCTTACCTGGTAGCAGGCAACAGCCTCTGAGAAGGGAGATATTCACATTGGCAAGAAATGCCAGTTGCTGCCTGGTAGAAAAAGAAGTTGCAAAAGCACAAAGGAAAGCATTCAAAAGAATTTCCACTGAAGCTCCCTGAGCCAAAGCTTTGGTAGATAACATTACAACACTGAGCAGAGACCTGGTTTGCAGAAGGACCATCATGACTCCTAAGAACAAGCTAGATCGGGCTTTGTTTACACTATGTTCCATTTCAAAGTCTCCTAGAAGATTATAATGTTTCAAGGTTTTCTCAGAAAAATTTGGTGCAGTGATCTCGTAGTTTTTCTCATGTGAAGCAATAAACCCTCAAGGATGTCAGGTAACAGAAGATTATGGAAGCCTGTCCCAAGAAGTTACTGACAGGCTGCCATCCATTCCTAGAATACTTGCATTGACTCGTGAAAACCACAAACAGAGACTAAATCCTCCCCAGATGGTGGGGCAAGGAGAAGTTCTTTGGAACAGGTGGAGTAGCCTTTCACCATCCCCAGAAGGGACCTACATGAGAAGCATTTCAAGCATGACCTGGGCGGAGCTATTGGGGAGGAGAGGATTAATTAGGATATCCACAATAACAGCCCGCTGCAAAGGGCAGGTCAAGGGCACTTCCCTAAGGAAAACAGGAAGACTGTTACCAACAGGAGGGGAAACAAAGGGAGGGTGGACGCTTCCCACAAAGGTGGCGCATTTTCTGGAATATCCTTTCCCCTCCTGGAAGACTCTCACCTGAGTGCTACGCCTGAGTCCAACGGCCTTTCAAGCATGGAGAAAGGGAGACGTCTAGTGTGCAGAGGACACGGCAAAGGGAGGCCGTCTCCACAGCATCACTGTCCCAACAGCAAGCATGGCAAACTCCAGGTCCAGCGTCCTGCAAGACAGAGCTCCAGGGCAGAGCGCCTGCAGCATTTGGTTTATACAAGAATGTCTAGGACGCATTCTTGGAGCTCAACATCCCTTCAAAATTCATCCACCTGTAGAGGAAGCAAGGCCGCAGCACAGATGATATGAGACAGAAAAGCTCTCCGCAAGAAGCCTGTCCCCAGCTCATGTGCTCACACTTACTGAATAGTCCTCACAGCTCTGTCTAAAGCTCTCACTTACTTTTGAGGAGATAAAAGCCATCAAAAGCCAGGAACTTAAAACATGTTTGAAGAGTCACCTTTACCATGTGGCCTCTTGGGGGTGTTTTGAAACCCTCAGTCAGCTCACTAATTTCAGAGAAAAAGGCCTGGGAGTAGACACTGCATATTCCTCGTTAAGTGGAGTCAGCACCTGAGGACAAGAGGGAGGTGCTTTCTTCCCCCAAGAATTGGGACGGAGAGAAAATCCTCCCAGGCTCAGGTAAAGAGAGGGTCTAGAAATCAGGCCTGGGTCCTTCTGGGAATGCCCACGGTGTCATTCCTCGTGGGCTGTTTGTAATCTCGGCAACGCAACAACAGAGATCGTGACCACAGTTACAAAGGCTGCTCTTGGGTCTCAAAGAAACCAAAAGGCAATGGAGAAGTTGATAGATCCAATGGCTTTTATCCAAGACTTTCCAAGATCGAGAGATGTTAAATAAGGCAGACACCAACACTGTGACTGCTCATCAGCTGCTTTCTATTAAGAAGTGGAAATGGGTTTTCGGTGTTCATCATGACCACTGAGATTTTTCCTGAATCCATGTTCACTTCCCCACTTCCATATCACTCTAATTCTCGGGTCCACTAATCCTAAGAGGGAGGGTCCAGCTAGCAATCTCTGACAAGGAAATATCACTTACGAAAAAATTAACAAAATGCTATTCTGGTTTATTTTATCCACTCATTCCAGCAATATTTGGAATCACTTCTTATATTCCAGGCACTGTGCTACTGTTTGATGGTATCCAAATTTGAGTAAGATACAACTCTGTTTCTAAATGTCTCTGGCATTACAGAGACATTTAGAAAATGCTGTGGCACAGCAGTCATATGCTAGAAGAGCAGAGAAGAAAGCTACCTAACTCGGTTGGGTGGTGGTCTGGGCTGAGGCTGGATTCCTGGAGGAGGTTTTGTCTAGGCTGAGTCTTTAATGCACCTCATCTTTTAATAGGTAATTGATAAATGAATAGCAGAGAGAACATGAAAAGGCATAGAGGTGTGATTTAACATGGTATGTTTGAGAAACCTCAAGAATGTTGGTGTTGCTGAAGGGAGGAGTTTGAGGCAGTGAGTCATGAGAAATAGGGACAGAAAAATGTATACAGGAGTCAGAAGTTTGAATGCAAGAGCTTCTCAAAAAGGCTGTGTGAACCCCCTGGGGATGGAGGGTCTATGGTCGTAAGCCATTGGGAAGAAATTAATGCAAAGTCATTAGGAGTAAAATTTAAACTTTACTGAAAGACATAAAAGAATCCCTGAACAAATGATAGACCTGCATGTTTATGAAAGGGAAGGCCCAATGTCACCAATATGTCATTTCTCCCCTGATCAATCCATTGTAATTCTAATTGACAGTCCTGGTGGGCTTTTCTTTGTGAAACTTGAGAAACTGATTCTAAAATTCAGTTTTGATTTTAAAAAATCTGAGAGAGAGGGTGTTATGGGCTGAATTGCATTCCCTCGAATTTCCTGTGTTCAAGCTCCCACCCCTCATACCTCAGGATGTAATGGGCATTAGGAGATAGCGCTTTTGCAGAAGTTAAGTTAAAAATGTGGTCATGATGGGGTAGGGCTAATCCAATATTAATGAATATTATAAGAAGAGGAGTTCACAAACAGACACATACAGAGAGGAGATGATGTGAAGACCCAGGGAGAAGAAGGCCATCTGCAAGCCAAGAAAACAGGCCTGGAGCAGACCCTTTCCTCATCACCCTCAGAAAAACACCAACCCAGCCAACACCTTGATCTTGAACCTTGAGCCTCCAAATCTGTGAGAAAATAAATGTCTGCTGTTTAAAATTTTTCTGTTATTTATGGCGGCCCTGTGACAATAGGGTTTATAATGGCAGCTCTAGCAATGATGCAGAGGGTCTTGGGCAATCACTATTGTGAAACTGTACAATTTAAACAGCCTAATATTAGCCCCAAGATAGACAAACAGACCAGTGCAACAGAATACAGCATCCAGAAACAGGCCCATTAGAAAAGGAAACACTTCACTCTGACAATACCAATGCTCACACTCCAGGCACTTGGTATGTACCTTAGCAAAAATGGAAGATGCACGTCCCTTGTTACCCAACAATTCTCCCTTTGAATGCATATTCTAGAAAAACTTGCATGTGAACAAAAGGTGCTGTGTGTATGATGGTCATTTCAGTGCTGCCCAATAAACAACTTAAAGAAAACCACCTGAATGCCCATCAATAGAAAAATGGACGAGCAAATGGTAATACAGTCGCTTGATGGAATTGCTTTTCCAGTCTGAAAAAAAGTCTTTATTCACCTCTGTTTTTGAAAAATATTTTCATTGGGTACAGAATTCAAGATTGGCAATTTTTTCTTTCAGTGCTTTCAAAATGCAGCTCCAGTGGCTTCTCACTTGCATTGCTTCTCCTGAGAAATCTGTTGCCCCCTTATCTTTCCTCCTCTTTGTCTGTGTTTTCCTTTTGTCTTTTTTGTATGACTGCTTTTAAGACATTCTCTGAGTCATTGGTTTTAAGCAATTTGGTTAGTATGTACTTTAGTGTAATTTTCTTCACATGTTCTTACACTTAAGATTCTCTGAGCTTATTGGATCTATGGGTTTATAATGTTCATCAAATTTGGAAAATTTTGGCCATTATCTATTTAAATCTACTTTCTGCCCCCCCTCCCTTTGGTGATTCCAATTACATATATATTAAACCACCTGACATGATCTCACAGCTTATTGATGCTCTGGAGTTTTTTTTTTTCTGTACTTTTTCCTCATTGTTTCATTTTAGATAGTTTCTAATACCAGATCTTAAAATTTACCAATACGTTCTTCTGCAGTGTATAATATGTTAATAATCCTGTGATTTATTGTTTATCTTATACATTGTATTTTTTTCAACTCTAGGAGTTTGTCTGGTGTCATTTTTATATCTCCCATGCTTCTATTTAACTTTTTGAACATATGGAATACCATTATTATATTGATATTTTAATGTTCTTGTCTGCTAATTTTAACATTGGTGCCAGTTCTGGGTCAATTTTGATGGACTGACCTCTCCGTTAAGGGCTATATTATTCTGCTTCCCTGAATGCCTGGTGTTGGGTATTGAAAGTTGCTGTAGTCCTTTCCATATTATTGAGCTTTATTCTGGGATGCAATCAAGTTACTCGGAAATAGATTAATCCTTTTGAGTCTGACTTTTAAGATTTTCTAGGTGGGACCATAGCAATGCTGAGTCTATTTCTAATTATTCTCCACTGATTAAGGCAAGGCTCTCTGTGTATTTAAACCCAATGTCCTGTGCATCATGAGGTTCTCCAGTCTGGCTAGTGGAAACAGGCACTGCTCTCAGGCTGTGGTTAGCTCCAGTCACTTCCAGCCTTTTGGGGTGGTTCTTTCCCCAAACTTGGGAGGTTTTCATGTGATCATGGTACTCAGCAGAACCCTCAGTGGTGACCCTCTGCACCATCTGCATGCCTCCTGATCTTTCTCTGTGCAGCACTCTCCTTGCTGGCATTCTGTCCTGTGAACTCCTGCCTCTAGGATTTTTCTATACTCTCAGCTCTGTCTCCTCAACTCAGAGACTCCACTGAGCGCTGCCTGGGTTCCTCCTTCTCTGAACGGTAGCCTGGAAGCACTATCAAGGAAGACAGTCTGGGTAATGGAAGGCTTCATTATTGTTCATTTGCTATCTCAGAGGGTTCACTGTCCATTGCTTGATGTCCAGTGTCTTAAAAACATCATTTCACATATTTTGTCTGTGTTTTGATTGTTTCAACGAGGAAGGTAAATAAAATCCCCATCACTTCGTTTTGTCTGGAAAAGCAAGTTCATTTGATAGAATATTGCAGCATTCATAAATGAGCTAGATTAATAATTAGGATTATACACAATGACATAGATCTTGACATTAAATATTGAGTAAAAATAATCCAATTTGAGGAAAAGTATATTCTGTCTGAAACCATTTACATAATTTCAAAACATGCAAAGGCATCCTGTATACCAGTTGTATATATAGAAGCATGAACACATGCATGAGAAACACCTAAGCCAATGTAAGGGCGCTGATGCATCAGGAAAGACAAAATTGGAGGACAAGATCCGGTGATATTAAAAAGGGGACTGAACTTTATCTATAATGTCTTATTTAAAATAAAAATATGAAGCAAACATGTAAAAATGTCAGTATGTTAGCATTACTTAGAGCTGATGGTTGGCTAAAAGAATACTAACTATACAGTTTTATGTCTTCCAATTATTTCTTAATTTAAAAAATCTGTTATTTACGTTATTAGCAGCTTCCACAGTCGAGAATAGATATTTGAATTTGCCTTTCGGGCTCAACGCCCTGCTCACCATCCTTGCTCACATTTGCATAATTAAACAGCTCACAGAGGTGTCTTCCTCGGGAAAAAGAAAACACTCTTCTAAGAAGGAAATATCTAATAATATAATTCTAAGGAGGTAAATCGTTGTGGGTGGTTACTGGAGATGATTTTTAAAATGTAGGCAGAGTTCTAAATTTGCATCTGTGAAATAGAAAAATCTGTTTTGATAAATACTCATTTAGACTGACCTGTGCATAGCTATTATTGCTCATTCTTGTGCTTTCAGGGAAATTAGTGGTGTATGTGCGTGTGTGTGTGTGCACATGTGTACATTTTTCTTGTTCAAGGACAGCATGAATAGAGAACCTCAAAGACTCAGGAGGATTTGTATGCTCTACTCTCAGGGTGAAATAAAAAGGAATTGAATTCCCTTGCTGTCCATTCTGTAATAGTATTTAATATTAATTCAAGACTACTCCGTGGATGTATTGATGGCTATTGCATGATTATCGTGTGGGGCTAGTCTACACCCCTGTGAGAAGTGTCATGTTTCCCTTGACGAGAGTGAGTGGGCCAGTGTTGCATGTGACAGGAAGAGGCCAATCTACAGATAAAAAGTAAGGAATTGCATAATTTATTTGTGGGAGCCTTGCCAGTCTGGCAAAACAGGTTTGCAAAACACATGTTTTGCAGATCCACCAATGGAGTCCACAGGCTCCTGCCATGTGCAACAGGGAGAGGAAGACTTCAGCCGGTTGGCTCTGACGGTAACACATGCATTTCTTGTGATATTTTTCCCTTCCATTCATGCACAAATGTCCATACAATTTTAAAGCTACAGCGTGATCTTTGCTATGCTTTGGAGAATTAAGGGAAAGTGCATTCCACAGTCAAAGCAGGCTATGGAGAAGCTGTGCACCCAAGGCAGATCCCAGCTGGGCTCTGTGGAGCCAGGTCCTTGGGAGAGTCATGAGGCAGAGGCAGCAGAATGGCATGACCAGGAGATGCACCAGATGATCACGAGCCCCATTCCTCAGCACACTGGGCAGCTCCCTCGAACACTCATCAATGAACTTGGAAATCATTTGAGGAGGGTTTTTTTTTTTTTTTTTTTTTTTTGGCAATTATACTGTTAGGGAATCTCTCACGACATTATCATCTCATTATTAACTGAAAATGCGGTTTTATTTTATAGTTATGGATTGATGAGGACCAGATAGATATATGGATGCCCCTCTCTAAGAAGGAACAGAAGTCCAAGACTGAACGTTCACCCTGCTCATTGCTGTGCAGCAGGACGGCGCAGCTCTTCTCATTCACACACGCTGATCAGATGCACACTCCATGGTGAAAACAGAGCAGGTGGATTCGCCCCCATTCCAACCCTTCCTTTCTCCTCAAGAACCGAGACTACACTTTTCTGATGACAATGCTGGAGCACAAGTGAAGGACGGTGTCGTTGTTCACAGGCTTGCATCTTAGATATTTGCAAAGAAGGAACTTTTGGCACTTTAATACTGATAACAGTTTCTTTGTGTATGGCCTATGACAGATCCGTCTTTACAGGCAAAGGCAGTTGAGGAGAAAACGAGAGAGGACATAGGCAAAGACAGTGTTTGACAGTCTGAAAGAAGAAGGATGAGGGGACTCTGAGAACTGGAGAAATAAATAGCAAAGCCCTTCTCAATCAAGAGCTAGTCAGGAAAACAGCAGCCACCCTAGATATTTCAAACAGATGAAATCCAATACAGGAAATTGCTTAAACAGGTACTGGGCGAGTGGAGTCTCTCAACAGGGGATGGCAGACAATGGGAAGACTAGCACAGTGGGCAGCTGCTGCCACCATCTCAGTGCTAGGAGGGCACAGGGAGGAGCAGCCTGGTGGCACCCAGGGATCCAGGCCACCCAGTGGAAACTGCAACAGAGACAGGAAAATCCAGGCAGAGCCAGAGCCACGGAAACACTCAGTTGTGGCTGGAGACTCCACACAAGAACAGAGAGAAAATGCAGCCTGGCTCTTCCTGGCCTCTGGCCCACCAATCTCAACCAAATTCATCCATGATCTGAAGGGCAAGGGAGCTGAGAAGGGGCATCTCCTGTGATGGCGAGCAAAGTAGGGAAGAGCAGGGAGCAATTCGAAGAGTAAGGTTGTCAGATCAAACACAAATGTCCAGTTAAATTTGAATATCAGATAAACAATGAAAAACTTTTAGCATAACTATGCCTCATGTGATATTTGGTACTCAGCTGTACAAAAACTTACTCATTGTTTATCTGAAATTCAAATTGACCTGAGTACCCTGTGTGTTTATTTAAAAATCTGAGAGCAAACCAGGAGATAACTGGCACATATAATAAATGCAAATAGGGGCCCCAGAGCTCTCCCTGGCCCAGAGGGTTACACCCATGAAGGAAAGGGAATTTTGCAAAAGACTAAAGGTTCATTGCAGGAAAAGAAAAATGAAAATTAGGGGAAGGAGATGGTTAAGAAGTTAATAGATCAAAGTCTTCAAAATACCTTACAAGAAAGATCAAGGACAAAAGGATTCCCACAGATACTGGAAAAGGAAGCCTGGGGCTGAGGGATGGGATTGCGGGTTTGCACTCAAGAATTCCTGATAATGAGTCATGTCACTGATTGAAGTATGAAACCTATTAGAGGCAAAATTATGCTTGGTCTCAGAATTTAAAATATAAGGCATGATTTCTGAAGGATGAAAAAGCACTAGTTTTTGTTGGGGTCTCTCATCACCTTACTGTGCTGTGGTGGGAACTGGCACATAAAACAGGAAAGAATTGGAGAAAAAAAAATCACCTTCTGGATCCTAGAAGATTCTTAGGAGTTTGGATCAGTGACAAGCACTGTCATCTGCTCTCAGAGGAGAAGATTGTGTGGAGACAGTTGCTAACTTTGGGGTATTGGATTATCAGTGGGTCTGTTGGCAGCTGGGGCTTTCTTTAGGCATATCATACCCTCCTTAAACACACACATACACACACACACACTCACACACACACACGCACACTCACGCACACACTCACACAGAGGAAGCAGAAAATGTAACTTGGAAATGACTCACACTATCTGCCCAACCTGAGCAGATGATTTACCATTCACTAGGGAGCAGCTGTGGTACCTCAATTCTCAACCCTCTCTCTACCTTCAAAAACCAATACCTTAAAGCAAAGAGGGCCTTGAATACACTTATGACAGTTATTGAGGACTGATTCGTTTTGGCAGTACCTGATGCAGGACTGATGAGAAAACTTATATCAGTATTTAGGAGTGAACTATTTCTGCATGAAAGAGGTACTTCTAGTATGTCTTGGTTTTCAGTTACAAATACATACATGTGCAGTGAACAAGAGCAGGCATGGTTAACTCCAAGAGAGTTATCTGCTCTGTTAGAAAGCCTTCTTGCCTACCCCAATTTTCATATAAAAATTCAAATTTTGCTAGAACGTTAATGACCCAAAAGCAACATGGGCAAGTTACCCACAGTCTCAGAGGTTAAAAATGGTTGCTGCCTCAGAGGTCATGCAATCTAAATGGAGACAGGTTTTCAGCAAAGTGAGTTAGAAGCTGAAGGGGCAGTGAGTGGGAAAGCCACATGCTGAGATTGTCATGAAATTTCAGGTAGCAATTTCGGGACAAAGAACTTTAGGAACTGAACCTCCCAGACCTGGACACTTCTTTCTAACTCCAAACTCTCCTGGGGAAACAACTCCAAGGGCTGACACTTCTGCGAGGCATCTTCCTGAGGCTTCCTATTTGTAGGAAGCCTTCATGGCCGGGCGCAGTGGCTCAAGCCTGTAATCCCAGCACTTTGGGAAGCCGAGGCGGGTGGATCACAAGGTCAAGAGATCGAGACCATCCTGGTCAACATGGTGAAACCCCGTCTCTACTAAAAATACAAAACATTAGCTGGGCATGGTGGCGCGTGCCTGTAATCCCAGCTACTCAGGAGGCTGAGGCAGGAGAATTGCCTGAACCCAGGAGGCGGAGGTTGCGGTGAGCCGAGATCGCGCCATTGCACTCCAGCCTGGGTAACAAGAGTTTAACTCCGGCTCAAAAAAAAAAAAAAAAAAACAGGAAGCCTTCGTATCATATTCAAGTGCTGCTGCTGCTGCTGCTGTTACTTTACAATCCTTGGAAACAAAATACACTTAGATTCTGAATCCACGTGCTCCATGTGGTAGCCACTAGCCATTCCTGGCTATTGAGTATTTAAAGTGTGACTAGTGCAACTGAGAAACTAAATTTTTAATTTTTATTTTACTTTAGTTAATTGTAAATTAAAAACGGTACTTGACTCAGTTACTAGAAAACTTTGGAGTATCTTTGGAAACACTTGGATGCGTGAATCTAAGTTTTCAACTGCAAATCTTATGAAATTTAAATACAGATGAAGTAGTTCTGATGAAAATTTAGTATCTGCCTTGAGATGTACAGTAAGTAGAAAATACACACTAGATTTTAAAGACTTGGTATGAAAACTATAAAAGATTTCATTAACAAGTTTATCATGTAATTGGTTATATGACAAAATGTTAACATTTTGGAAATATTGGGCTAAATAAGTTACAGTATTTACATTAATTTGGCCTGTTTTATATTTTCTGTTTTTAATACAGCTACTAGAATACTTAAAGTTACCATGCTGCTTACATCACATTTCGGTAAGACGGAACTTCTCTGCATTCCCGTATCTTCATATGCTCTGTATCTCTGGTATCTCTATGAGCTTAAACGTACAGAGTTCCTGCTCTCTACCTCAGCCTTCTTCCCCTGTAATCTCCCTAGAACAGTCGGGTACAAGTCGGCTGAGAAAAAGTGAGGCTAGAGATGAGGGCGCTGCGTGCAATCACAGTGGGGATATGAGGTGGACGCATGGACTTGTCTTCTCAGCCAACATTTCCTTCCCTTCACTCCCTCATCGCTGGTAGGAAGAGGATCTTCAGTAACACAGAGTCAAGGAAGGGAGACTTTGCAAGCAGAATGTAACATCATCACTATGCAATGTTTGGTTCACCCCAGGTGACTCACCTTGAAGATCCTGAAGGGCTAGAACATTTGCTTGACTTCTAGATCATTCCCCTGATGGTCCCAGGGACCAATGGTCTCCTTCGGGCTCTGTGAGAACCTCTGGCCCCAGCGGAAGGTAGCCTGGGAGTGACCCATGTATGGGAAACTCTGGAAGGAATGGGGGAAAACTGGTTCTTATTATATGAGGAAATCACCTCCCACCAGGCCCCCTACAACACTGGGGATTACAATTCAACATGAGATTTGGGTGGGGACATAGAGGCAAACCTATCCACCACCATTTGGAATGTCATATGCAATGGGAGAAGGAAATCATGAAAAATAATATAAAAGGAATTCTTTTTAGCAATGAAATCTGCTGACATCAAGATACATATATACAAGCATGTATATATACACATGTATATATATATATTTTAATATGAAGTCAGCTTCAAATCCAAACAATAGAGAGATGGATTTATACATCTCTGAAAATGAGCATTATACTTCTATTAAATAGGTAATATTGAAAAATACCCAAAGGCATAGAATAATAACCTGAAATGAAAATAACGGGTCAAAAACAGTAAATACAAAGTAAATTGACGTGTTTCACAAAACTTCTTACCAGTGGTTCTCTCTGTGTGATGGGATTACAGATGATTTTTGTGTTTTATTCTTGAAGAAGGAATGCATGTCGTTTTGTACCTATAAGATGTTTTAAGGGCACCATCGCATGGTCTGGCTTTCCTACCACGTCACAGTGCCTGCCTTTCATCCGTGGGGTCATTGGTCAGCGCTACTGGAGCATGGAGAGTCCGTGCTCCCTCCCTACTTGCTGCTGCCTCTGCTGTGATGAAGTTTATGAGGGAGCCCCCAACCACTGGGGACTGGAGTCTTATTGCCTCTCTGCTCCTCCTGTAGGCAGAACTTTGAGCACCCCCAGAATGGATACCTCCCAGGGATGGGATTGAGAGTGGCAGGAGGCAGAGTATGCTGGCTTACCTGAGCTCACAGCCCTTGCCACCCCCTCTGGGTAGGGGCTGAGCTGGGGCTTCATGTTATCCACCTGGGGGTCACCCAGTGCTGCCCCCACAGTGGTCTGCAGCAACCTCCTTCTGCTTGCCAAATCCCCAATAGCCCCTTCCCTCTGCAGGCTGCCCGACCCCCAGAAAACAAGCTGGGCAGGTTCTCTCAGGTTGTACTCCAGGCTGAGCACAGATGCATGTGGCCTCCCCACTGCCAGCACTGTTAATTAAGCCATGTCCAAGGACCCACACACCACAACACCTAGGCATGAAGCAGGCCCACTGGAATGCATCTCCAATGAATACATTCCCGTCCTGTCACATGACTCCATGAGGTTCTATAAACAAAGACCCTAATCTGTTAACTACTCTTTTGGGTTATAATATAATCTCCCTGCCAGTGATCTGGATTTTTAAAAAATGGATTATTTCATCTCTAAGGCTTTTTGCCCCTTTCTTTTCTGACCATGGGGGGAAAAGTCTGGCAGAAGCAGGCCTTGGCTGGCCACGTGCGCCTCATTCCACGCCATTCTAGCAGTCGCTGTGCTCCCAGCTCATATAATACGAACCAGTTTTCCCGCTTCATGATTTTGCAGCTTAATGAGATGGACATGGTATGGCTTAATTAGCAACCTAGTCTCATTTTAACAGGTTTTTGTGAGCGTTACATACTCCAGCTGCTATCATTATTACTGGAAAAGTGAAAGTGGACATTGGCAATGGGTTGGCCTCCACAAAAAGCTGTGAGAATCAAACTGTATAAACCAAGCTAGGAAAAAACCTAGTCAAGTTTATTCTAAAACATTATCTAATATTGTTGGACAGCTGACTTTTGGCTAAGACTGGGGGAAACGTCAATTAGCTTCCTATTTTAAGGGTCAGAGTTATAGATTATTAATGAAAGCACTGAGCTGTACTTACTATATCCGTCACCAGAAAGAGAGTAATTTCGCTTCTAGACAGGCACAATCGCAGACGTACACAGAGGCTGGAAGACGGTGCACGTGCACACTATTGAGATCCGTGCTTCATCCAGCCCACCACGGGCAGCCGGAACCAGGCCACCGCCTGCATGTCCCTGCTGTCCTGTCCTCCTCCCTCTTCTCACAGGTTCCCACATGGAGGCAGAGTTCCCATGAAAGGTTTAGCACCATCCCCCTTTGTTCTGTATAGTGATGGAATGTTCACAAGATCTGGTTGTATAAAAATGTGTAGGCAGGGAGTGGTGGCTCACACCTGGCTATTCCAGTCCCACCCAGCTTCCACCTCATTTCTCTCTCAGGCATTTTCCTGATGAAATTCTTGCCTATTTGATCATTTCTTCACACCGCATCTTAGGGGACCTTGGGTAAAGCTACCTGATTCCCACTCCTCGCCAGATCTCCCCTCTGGATGGCTGTTCTGCAGGAGGTGTCTTGCCTCACCTCTTCCGCTCGGCTTCAGGGTGCTGGGAGCCGTCAATGCATGGGACACATCCCGGTTCCCAGGCTGCTGGAATGTGAGGGCGCCTCCCTTCTTCACCTGCATGGTGACTCCTGAGGCCACATTCCCGGGGTCCTCAGCAGCCCCTCCTTCCTGTTTCTGTGAAGGTGCATCTTGGCTGAGGTGTAAAAGATCGAGAAGTGAGAGGGCTGAGAGCAAAGAGAGGTAGCTGACAGACACGAGAAGAAAGTCGTTCTGCTCCTCACAGAAGCATCCAAGCAACGGCGTGTGGGCGCTGCCGAGTTCCCTGGAGCACAGGCACAGGTGTCTCCGTCAGGGGGCCGGGGAAAAGTGAAAAACACAAATAAGAACAAAACTTTGCGTAGGCAGTCTCTGTGCTGGGAAACAAACGGAGGTCCTCTGCGTTTCACGCTGAGGCCACTGCCTGGTATCTGGGTCCTTTTGCTCCTCTTGGGCATCCCTTCTTCCCAGCTTCTGCCGTAGGGAAAGGCCATTGCCTCAGTTTTCCTCCTGCGTTATTTTCACCTTCATCTGTGGAAAGGCAGAACGACTGCACAGGGGGCTTCCTCCAGATGACGTGTGAAGTACAGCCATAGGAAACTAACTCCATCTGAAATTTTAATTTCTGCCGAGGAAATATTTTAAGTGGAATCCATGAGCCCACATAAAGCGAAGCCCAGCTCAGTGGTGGTGTGTCTATAGGAGTCATGAGGCAAGCATTTCCATGTCCTCCCAAAACACGGAAAAGAAATCTTTTCCCTGCAGATTTTGTCAAGGTGTTCTGCAGGTAGGTGCACTTTATAATGGGAAAATTATAATAATGTGAACTATGCTTGTTTTTAAATGTTGAATGATGTGGCAGTGTAGCTGAGATCGTGCATTTGGAGGCCGAACTGTAAGCCATTTTTGAAAGGAAGACAGTTCTCTGCAATAAGCATCTTGATCTTGAAACCCTTGAGGAGCAGGGACAGAGCAGATAGTGCAGGTAAGAGTGGGAACAAGGGCAGCAAAAGAAAATGAGCAAACCATACCGGGAAAGCAACCCTTGGTCAGCTCCGCCAGCTACGAGCCATGTGCCAGGTGGAGTCAGGGGAGAAGCTCTGGGCTGCCCTGCCTACCACATTCTGGCCTCACTCCCAAGCTGTCCCTGAGGGCTGCACCCCAGAATCCGAGGATGTAAGGAGTATGGTTTTGAGCCCTGCTCTGGTGAGGAAGGGACTGGCAGGCCCTCAGGTCACACTGAGGCTGTTCTCCTTTGCCATTTCATGCATGTGTGTTTTGTGTGCATGTTGAAGGGAGCAAACCGTGTATCGCTTATAAAACGTGGGTTTAGTTCTTCAGAACAAATCCTTTTGGAGTTCTTACAAAGCTCCAAGTTGTCCAGAAGCCCCAGGGACCAAACACACATTCTGGTTGGAACTGTGATGCCCAGATGGGGCAGTCCTGGAGATGGAGCTCACGGAAGGTGGTCTCACAATGGAGGGTGGAGCAGGGAGGATGCTGGGCAGGGGCCACTTGGCTCAGCCTGGCCAGGACAGGCGGGCAGGATTCAGCGAGGATATCTCAGACTGCGCTGAAATTAATACTTTATTTATACACATTCACACACATACAACACACCAAGAGACATACGAGGGGGGAAAAACTATGATAATTTGCTGTTCATGTGAGTTTCCACAGGTATACAAAACACTCTTGTATGCAAAAAGGCCTGGGCTCCTTCCCAGAGCACCTCTGCTCCCCACCCGGGCTTCACCTCGTGTGCTCACAGCAGTGCGCTGGGCAGGGTGAGCCCCACGTTGCTCTCAGCACCTGAAGGGGCGTTGCTTGTCTTGGCAGGACCTTGAGAGTTAATGACGCATGTAATAGTGTGTGGGGAAATGAGAGACAATGGAGGATGGGGTGGTACACAAAAGCAAAACTATGTGTTACAGAAGTAGAATAATTTTTGCATAAAACCGAAATCTTCCCTATGCTGAGAATATCAGGACTACAACAAAATCATAGGATCACATCCTGAAGGACACCCTGCCCACCTCTGATTTTACCCCTCTCAGTACCCTGGGGTGGGCGTATCTATCTAGGAAGTCACGTATCACAGGGCATGTGTGTGTGTGCATGCGTGTGTGTGTGTGTGCGTGTGTGTGTGTGTGTCTGTGTGTGTGTGTGTGTCTGTGTGTTCATTAGCGTTTGCAGTCACTGTGAAGACACTGTTTTGAACCAGACTTCCCAGTAATGCAGGAGGAGATTGCCTGAAACAAACTAGAAATACCATAAAAGAAGAAACGGGAAAGAATGTCCAGGACAGCCTCAAATGTCTTTGTCCGTATTGCTGTTTTTGTAAATCTGGGGTGAATAAAAAGCTGCCACTCCACGGGTTTTAACTGGTCCTGGAATTCTTTTGTGGTGAGCACCACCTTGTGGTCTGCCTTTTTCATTTTCCCAAGAATACACTGTCAGGGTCTGGAGCTTGCTGCAACCTGGTTATCAGACTTGGGCTGGCCTCTCCTCGCCAGCATCCCACGCCTGCTCCATCGAGCCTCCTTCCCACCCTACCTGACCGTTCCCACTCCAGGGCTCAGACCCATCTCAGGCCTGCCCCAGTAAGCTCAAACCACTTTCTGGAATTACGACTGAACATTAAGTTGCTGGCCTGGGCCCAGGGCCCAGGTGTCTCATTAGGGCTGCTGTGCCTCCCACAGTCTCTCTGGTGCCACCCCCGGGAGACCATTCCCTACACAGTGCCCACCCACACTGCCCTTCCATATGCCCATTTTGCTCAAAACCTCTCTCTCCCCACTCCTACACCCCCTTTGGCAACTTGCTGGGATTTTTTGGCATAACGTAGTGGATCTGGCCAATCCCCAGAACAGGAACCTTTCCAGTAGCATGCCACCCCTAGTCTCCAATCACAGTCGACTTCAACCACAAGCACCTGGAGAAAGTGCCCCCCAGCCACCGGGAAACTCCACATCCCTCCACATCAGGGCCCATCCTGCACTCAGGGCAGGACGGGCGTCTCAGTGAAGGCCACTGTGGATGCCGGCAGAGCTCCACGTTGGACAACGTCGTGGAGTGCTGTGATAAGCTCTGCTAAGGCCTGAAGCAAACGGGCAGAGCCGGGGTGTCATCCCAGATGGGAATGTCAGATGGGAAGCACAGAGAACAAGACGGGGAAACAGAGGAAGGAACAGGAACGAGGTGGCTCCATGCACCAGGTATAGCTAGGCACTTGGGCTGATCATGTTTAATTCATTCTCATAATAACTCCTTGGGAACTATTATCTTTCCCATTGTACAGGTGAGGATGCTGAGGCTGAAAGAGGTTGAAAATGTGCCTTTTTATCTTGAATTTCCCTCACATGATCAGCTTGCTGTAGACACTCAAGTTCTACTAGCTTCTAACTCCTCCCATGTAAAGCAGCAGCCAAACTGCCCCGCCAAGGCCCCCTTTGGTGGGGGGCATCTCTGGGCACCTTTCCTTGAGCTCTCTTTGTTACCACCTGCTGGTCACAGAGCCAAGAAGGGCTGCACCCCCTCCACCATGGCTGCCAACGCCCTCTGGGAGAACATTCAGGGCCAACTCCCAAGGACCCGGGGTGTTAAGCACCTGTCCCTGAAGCGGCCAGCTGTGCTCCATGCGAGGTAGGCAAAACGCCCTGTCCCCCACTGGGCATCATAGCTGGGAACTTGGGCACACTTGAAAACCGGTCCATCATGCTCTGCCCACAGCCCCTCACTACAGGGCTCAGGCTATGGGGCCACTTGGAGGCAGACTCTGTACCCTGTGTGAGTCTTCGCTTGCTGTAACCAAACGCCACAAACGTGGTGTAAAACAGCCCACGTTTATGATCTGTTCTGCAGGTCAGTAGTTCGGCACAGAACTTATCAGACTAAAATCTAAGTATTGGCAGGCTATGTTCCTTCATGGAGCTCTGGGGAGGGCCCGTCCCCGCTTAATTAGGTTGCTGACCGAGCTCAGTTCCCTGTGTTGTAAAACCCGAGGTCCATCCCATCTTGCCATTCGGCTGTCATCTGAAGTTTAGAGCCCATCCCTTTCCTTATCTTGTGGCCCCTCCCTTCTGCCTCCAGGCAGGCAACTGTGGGTCATGCTTTCTCTCTTCACATCTCTCTGAACCCACCTTTCACGTCTTCTTTCACTTTTAAGGGTTTGTGTGGTTAGACTGGGCCATATGGAGAATCCAGGATAATCTTCCTATTTTAAGGTCAACTGATTACAAAACTTAATTCCATCTGCAACCTTAATTCTCCTTTGCATGTAAGGTAACGTGATGACAGGTTCTAGGATTTGGACGTAAACATTTGGTGGGGCACGGATGTGCATTATGTTCTCTTTCATACCCCCTGTTTGTCCCCAGGATCCCATGGATAAGGTCAGCTCCTGCCCACAGACACCTGCGTCCCGGCTGGCTAGGTCCAGCCCTGCAACTCCTCACCATGGTAAGTGCCACCCCTGACAACCTCAAATGGGGTTTGAATACAGGTCAGTGTGACTTGCAGCCATCTCACAAGTGACAGCCACAGAAAACAAGTGAATAACAAGTGAGATAAACAGGGAGTTTTTCCAGAGGGCTGTGGACCCCAAGAGCACATGGGCACAGAGTCTCTGGTTCTTGGTCCTCAGAAACATCACTAAAATCCAACTCTCTGGAATGACAGAGAGCCTGTCCTCCCTGCCTGTTTTACAGAAAGCAGATATTCTCTCTTGCTCAGTCCGTCTCCCCTGCTGCTCTCCCCAAAGCTCTATCACATCCCAATTTACCTCCAGACGGTCCCTGCGCACCGCGAGGCTCTCTCCCATCAGCTGCCCTCATCTCATGCAGACACAAGATTCTGTGGGGTGGAGGCTGCTAAACAAGGCGCCCCTTACCCAAGGCAGTCAGTTTTCCTGGGACCCAGGGAATGGTCAGAGTCAACACCAAATAGGGTGGACGGAGGGCAGTACTGATGATGGAAGTCAGGGGTGTGGGCTGGAAGGCTTGGAAACTAGGGAGACAGTGGCAGGCATTCTGGGGTACAGCACACACCAGGATCAGGACGCTGGAGGACCAGGGAGTGGGGGCGGGGGGGAGGAAGTGGGAAATAAGAAGGGAGGGGGTTAGGAGGAGGGTGGCCCTGAGTGAGTCTCCAGGACAAGAGTTGCTATCTGCTGCTGCCTTTAGCTTAGCGGCGTAAGAGAAAGGCCGAGGAGCTCTTTACATCATTTGCAGGGCTGCACGGGGGGAGGTCGCCACAGGGTGCAGCCACATTTTCCACAAAACAGGTGTGGCCACCCTCAAACTCTCAGGTGACTCCAGTGCTGAGAAGCCCACATTCCCAGGCTGGGGTATATACAGTGGCCATCAAGACTCAAGGCCGATCACCATAATCAGGTATAGAGAATGATGTACCAAAAATGGTTGAAGAGAAGAGATTAGCATCAGAGATATGTTGCAAAAGCTTTGTAGAAACAATAATACAACCAATCAGAGGGCAGTATGTTTTTGGGATCAGTGCTAGCGTGAAGACCGGGGCCAAATGGTGAGTTTAGCAGATGCTGAATTATGATTTTAAAAAAGCTTTGAAGTAAGTAAGATACATGTCAGAGTATAAGGGTGTGGGCAGGGAAATGTCTGGTGGATTTGTCGGTCATGAACTGCAACAGGAGAATCCTGTGAGATGGAGGAGGGTCTTGGTAGGCGCTGAACTCCCTTCATGGACACTGTAGGCTCCTATAAAAATGGCTGAGTTCAGGGATGAGGGTTGCAGGGTGCATGGGGGTCAAGATGTTTAAAGTAAATCTGACAGAGATACTCCTATCACTACAGGGCTAATAACTCCAAGTCTGTGGGCCTAAATTATTCCTCAGCTCTGAGACTTTGCTTACAGACAGTAGCCAGGCAGCCAAGATCCTGTTCATACCTGACCAGCTGGCTGAGAAGATAGCAGAGGAAGGCTTTGCATGTCATCCTCCAATGGACTAGTGCTCTGTTTTGTTTTGTCTGAGACAGAGTCTTGCTCTATCAGCCAAGCTAGAGTGCAGTGGTGCAATCTCAGCTCACTGCAACCTCTGCCTCCTGGAGATTCTCCTGCCTCAGCCTCCCACGTAGCTGGAGTTACAGACATGTACCACCCACACCCCACTAATTTTCGTACTTTTGCTAGAGACGGGGTTTTGCCTTGTTGGCGAGGCTGGTCTCAAGCTCCTGGCCTCATGTGATCCACCCACCTCGGCCTCCCAAAGTGCTGGGATTACAAGTGTGAGGCCCTGCGCCTGGCCCCCAACCAATTAGTTTTGAAGAACTCTCAGGAAGTACAACCCGCTGGAAGGGATTAGGGGCCTCCCTGAAACGCCATGCAATGGCGGCATGGCACACACCGACCCCGGTTGAGCCCACAGTGGCCAGTTGCTTTGGCTTGGCTTCTGTTTAGATGGGAAGCAGCTCCCCATGTCCCTTGGCTGAAGGTTCTCCTGGAAGCTGACCAGGACCCTGTGGGATGAACAAAGCTGACACTTCAGCACCCGAATTCACACAGTTAAGCTCCACTGATCCTGGGATATAAGTAGATAAAGCGGGAGAGAGGACTACTTTGTTTAATTTCCTAGTATCCTCTGATTGACTTAATGAAAAAATTCTGATGGTAAGCTCCCAGAAAAGGATTTTCAGTGCTGAACTTCAGCTGGGTATATCACCTACATCCTGTGTTCTGTGCTCACAAACACAGAGCACATTCATCTCTCATCTGTCTTTCACTGCCCTTCCATGTGAGAGCAGCCACTTGTGATCCTGTCCATTTAAAACAATATGATCACAGGCCTGGGGCTCCAGGCACTGGACGAAGAAGAGCAAAAGACGTGATAAATAACATTTAAAGCACCGCAAAGTTTGATTTTCTTGTCTAATATCTGCCCCTAGAGATTCTGCTAAATGTCTTTTTTCCCTCTTCATAAATTCTTATGATAACAACTTTATTTGGGAATTAATCCAGATTCCCATTATTCATTGAATCACACTTTCTCAGCATGTGAGTTCCTCCCTCGTTGTAAGTTACAAAGCCTTGAGAGCTACATTAAGTCTTTCTGGCCGCTGGGATGACAGGAAGGTTTTGCTAGTCTTCCTGTTTCAGATTTGTATCTGAAAAGCATTCATGTAGTTTTAAAGGGTTTCCAAATTACAACCAGGGTGAAAATCGACCACTTGGAGAATTCTATTTATACTCTTATATTATGGGATGCTTTAAACACATTTCCATCCAGCCTACTGCCATTGGCTCTAATATACACAACAGGCATCCCTCTTGCAGTAGCATTGTGGAATGGTTAAGCATCCAAACTCTGAGGTCAAAATCCTTACTCCATCCCTCACTAGCTGTGTGACCTCAGGTAAGTTACATAACCCCTCTGAGCCTTGGACTCCTCATTTGTAAAGTGGAGAAAACAGCACCCATTTATGGGGCTGCTGTAAGGATGAAGTAATACGGTGTAAGAGGAGCTGAGACTGCTGCCTGGCAAACAGTGAACATTCGCTGAGAGTTTGCTGTGCACCTGGCACTGTTCTAAGTTCTTTACATGTATTAATTCATTGAACTCGCTCAATAGCTCGGAGGCTGGACATCATTATCCCTACTGCGGGCAGTGACCACTCCACAAATGTCAGTCATCATCCCTGATCTTGACGCCTACAATGCATTCACCTTGAAACCACCCACACTTCAGTTGGGAAACCACCCCCTCCGTCTCCACCCCTACCCATCCCCCACCCAGCCTCTAGGCCCAGGGATTCTGGGCAGGGTGGATTCCATGACCTGGGTCTAAGCCAATCAGGGCATCTCACTGGCGTCACCACAATGATTGGTCCATGTGGGCACATGACACCACCGGGGCCAGGACTCCCCGGAAAGAGCCGTCCCTCCCTCCTGCTGGACTAGCCTGAGATGTGAGGCTGGCGCCGTCACAGTACTGGGCTGAGGGCCTGTCTGGGAGGGGCCAACCTCGTGGAAACCTTATCAGCAATAGACAAGCAGACACCAGCTCTGTGACCTCACGTGAGCCCACGCGGGAAGCCCGCCTGCGGCCGGGACCCACTCGGCTTCGCTACTTGTACCCACTGACTCTCTTTGGGTTAAGGCAGTTTCATTGGGATTCCTGGCATGTGAGACAGATCGAGTCCTAACAGACACTGAAATGCAAAAAATATAAAATGTATCTCGGAGAATGATGCCCTTTCCTTCCTTCCCCAAGCATCGAGGCTTCTCAGGGAAGCTCTGCGGTGTAAGCTTCATCCCCAAAATGCATCCCCACACTGTTCTCCCTCCAGCCGGAGCAGAGACCACTGGGGCCTGCTTGCAGCTGGGTGGAGCCCATGTCTTCAAGGCCAGGCTAATGCCTCACCGACCTCTCGGCTCCTTCCAGCTCCACTGACAGAAAGAAAGCGCATTAGATTACCAGCGTGGGGAAAGGCAGGGCGCAGAGTTATTGCCTAATGAGTGTGGAGTTTCTGTTTGGGTGATTTTTTTAAAAAGTGTGGAAATAGATAGTAGTGATGGTTACACAACTTTGTGAGTGCTACTAAAAATGACTCTTAGAACTTAAAAATGGTTAAAATGGAAAATTTTAAAGTATATACATTTTACCATAACAAAACACTTTAAATTTAAAGTTTTCTTAAAAATTCTTTTTAAAACTTTCAAAAGTTTAAAAAATAAAATAAATAATAAGGAAAAAAAAAAAAAAAAGCTTGGCCGGGTGCAGTGGCTCACACCTGTAATCCCAGCACTTTGGGAGGCAAAGGTGGGTGCATCATCTGAGGTTACAGGTTTGAGATCAGCCCAGCCAACATGGTGAAACCCTGTGTTTATGAAAAATACAAAAATTACCCAGACATGGTGGCAAGCGCCTGTAATCCCAGCTACTTGGGAGGCTGAGGCAGGAGAATTGCTTGAACCCAGGAGGCGGAGGTTGCAGTAAGCTGAGATCCTGCCATTGCACTCCAGCCTGGGCGACAAGAGAGAAACTCTGTCTCAAAAACAAGCAAACAAACAAACAAAAGCTGTACTGCTGACAAGCTGTGGGCCTCTGGATAAGTCTCATACCTGCTCTGGGCCTCATTTCTTTATATGGCAATAATAGAACCTACCATATCCAGAGTTTTGTGATGGACAAGGGATCCCAGGCCCTGCCCACAGTTACCACTCTACAAACAGTAATGCCCAGAGCAGCCCCAGAGCCTTGGTCCCCACAGTCAAGGCCTGGGAGGTCACCTGGAGTGACTACAAAGGCCAGGGCCAGGCTCCTTGGGGCAGCCACACAGACTCCCGCCTGCCGCACAGGCCCCTCCATGTCCTCTGCCTCTCCTGCCCACTGTGATCTGCGAGCCAGTGGAAGGAGGTCTGAGCTTGTCCCAGGCCACTAGCCCAACTGCAGGCCCTGCCTCCGCCTCACCTGCTCGGTCACCCAGTCTCTGCATCATGTCCTTCCCACCTCTAGCTGTTGTATTAACAGTCATCTAAGCCAGCATGTGTGTGGGTGGGCCACAGGGTTTGCTGGTGGATGTATCAGGAAAGTTATTTACCACAAAGATCTGCTCATAGACTGTTGCAAAGTTAAGTAGCTCTGAAAGGAAGTTATTATGTTTGTTTTTACAAATGGGACAATGTTTTGCTATCCACCCAAGTTATGTCACCAATGATTGAACTTTTCAAAGAATTCAAATCATGTGGAATGTTCCCAGAGCCTTCTGGGAAGGAAGACTAAGTGTAGGCACCTTGACTGCACAGGATGGAGGGCTGGGTGTCATAGGGCCCTCCAGAGGGCCTCGGGACAGAACCTCAGCGGATGGTGGCAGCCAAAGACCCAGGTCAGTTCTCGGATTGACCAGACACCTCCCACCAGTCCGTTCCTGCCTAAGGATGGCCTCCTGAGAACCAACTTCCGACCAGAAGGTCACTGTAGGTGGTACAGGGTAGGAATGAAGGACTTACATGATCTTAACGGTCCCTCCACATTCCTCACCCCTTACCAAGAGTCACGGCTTTTTTGTCTTCCCTCAGGGTTAGACTTGTCAAACAGACACAATGTCAATGTCTTTGACCATGATACCTCCAAGACATTCTTGGATGAGTTGGGGCTCAGGAAACGGTACCCCATAATATGGCACTTTGGTATGCTGAGGAGTTTTGAGTTAAAGGAAATTAAAAGGCCACATAAGTAAGCTATAGAACTAAGGTCTCTTTCCAGTCTCCTTTCAACCCCCGTCTAGTGTATCTGATCCACTTTCTTTCCTGAAGCACCAGCAGGCACTCTTTCTGAAATTTCTCTAAGTTCTGCCACTGCACCTGGCCAGAAATGTAATTGTCTTAAGACACGCTTCCTAGGAATATCATCAAACAATCAGGAAAGATTTACTACTGGAGAAGAGAAGAGGCTGGGAATCATCACCCTGCCAGACAGACTTTTCACCTATTCTTCTGAGGATAGCTCCAAGAAATTACCTGGGAGACTTTATCTGCATAAGACAGCCTTTGTTCACAGTGTAGTTCTGCCCCTCACCCTCCTGCCACCTGCCCCAAAACTCAGAGGTACTTTGTCCCAGGCTATTATCTATTCTTTGAGCTCACTCATTTTCCTTGGAAATCATTTACTACCCCTCTAAGATTTCCTGCAGCCTCCCACTTCCCTGTCCCCTATGAAGAGGGTACATAAGCCTCAACCACCTGGCCCTTCTTTGAGTCTCATACTTGTAGGACTCCCATGGCCAGGTGACATTAATAAATGTGTAAGCCATTTTTCTCCTATGAATCTGTCTATTGTCGGTCATTTCAGTGAAACTTCAGAAAGGGTGGAAGGAAAGCTTTCTCTCCACCCCTACAGATGCACTGGCCATATTCAATATCTTTCCTCATCTTTCATATAATGTCTGAGAGAGAAGGTAGAAGCTGTCAGTCCCTTTATAGACTAGTTTTCTTAAAGAACTGAGTTCACTTCCACATTCTACTGGGCAAAGTAAAACGCAAGGTTGGCTCAGGTTCTTGATGTGATTAGCTGCACCGTCTTTGGAGTCAGTTTTTCACAGCCGATGATGATATTGTTCACTCCTTTTTAAAGCTATATAGCACTGCATTGAGAGAATGTGCCATGAGTCAACGAAGCGTCTATGTCTCAGCATTTAGGCTGTTTTTAATTACATGTGATGCCTTAGTGAATAAGACTGTGAATGCTATTTTTTATAGAGGTTTGTTGGGCCAAAGGGTAAATGTGTTTGTTACCTGAGGCTGCCATAACAGAGTGCCACAAAGTTTGTGGTTAAAAATAACAGAAACTTGTTCCCTCATAGCTCTGGAGGCTAGAATTCCAAAATCAAGGAGTCTCCAGGAAGTTTCCAGGGAAGGACCCTTCCTTGTCTGTTGCAGTTTCTGGTGTTGCCAACAAGCCTTGGCATTCCTTGGCTTGTAGCCACATCACTCCATCCTCTGCCCCTGTCATCCCATGAACATCTCCCTGTGTGTCTGTGTCTGTTCTTCAATTCTTATAACAACACCAGGCATATTGGGCTTAAGATCCACCCTAATTCAGTATGACCTCATCTTAACTTGATTAACTCTGCAAAGACCCTATAACTAAATGAGGTTACATTCACAGGTTCCAGGTGAGCTTAAATTTGGCGGAAACATTCACCTCTGACAGGAAATGCATGTATATGGTGGTTATATGGTGTCAAGAATCATACCATGTTGCTCTCCCCCGGAGACTAACGGGAGCAGCTCTTCCTGCAGCCACAGCAATGCAGCATGTGGTCGAGCTTTTGAATTTTTGCCAATCTGATATGTGAAAACCAGTATTTCTGTTTTTTATTTTTTGTTTTTGGATACAGTTGAGCATTTGTTCTTATGTATTCATTTGTACATTGGCAGGGGAGCATCTGTTCATATGTTTGCCCATCTTTCTAGTGGGTTTTTGGTCTGTTTTCCTCAATTTCTTATGTAGAATTTGTATGGGATTTTCTATTAATCTGTTTCTGTTGTCCATTTTTATGTGTCACCTCCTTGACCGTTTAGAAAAATCATGGCTCACACAAGCTTTTCTGACTCCATAGAGCTTCCTCTGCTGTGTATTTTTGTGGTATGTTTTTAAAACATGGCAATTTGGCTTTAGAAGTTTCCTGGCTATGTTTCCTTCTTCCAGCTATATCTGGACCTTCTCTCTCCTGTTTCTCAACTGCCCCTTTTCCTCAAACTGTTTATTCCACCCCTAGACATTTCTTCTGGGCATGGGGCCCTGTCCTGGAAGAAACCCCTGGTAGGTAGTTTTGAGGGTCAACAGGGCCTAGACAGCCCTGGTCCCTTCAAGTTTAGCAGTGACAGCTGCAATCACTGCTACTGAAGCTGGCGATGCCCTTCCCAGCTTCAGCTGCTGTGCTCAAATCATCTTTCTATGCTTTATGGTGAAAACTTTTTGGCTCTCTTGGGGTTCTCCCTGTCTCAGTCCTGTTGCTTTCTTATGTTATTTCTTGCACACACACGCAAACTTACAAGTCTTCAGGCTGTTAATGGTTTATTCCCATCTGCTTATATTTTGATGTTCCTAAGAATGCCTTTTGACCTAGCTTTACTGTTTATGTCATCCATGGCTTTCTGATTCCACATCTAGTTTTCTGTCTGTTCTTATGGGGAAATTCAGAGAAATTCAAAAACTGCACTATCATCAGGATGATGGTTCCTCACTTGTCTTTCCCCAATCTTTAATAAATCTTTATTTATTAGTGAAATTAACCCAGTGTCTCTGATATATATTGCAGCTACTTTCTACTATGTTTTTAAAAACCGTACTTATGTCATTTTTTTTCATATATATAGGTGCTATGGTTTGAATATTTGTCCTCTTCAAAATCATACTGAAACTTAATCCCTAATGTGGCAATATTGAAAGGTGGGGCCTTTAAGATTGGGTCATTAAGGCTCTTCCCTCTTAAACATATTGATCCATTCATGGATTAATGGGTTAATGGTGACTTTATAAGAAGAGGAAAAACCTGAGTTAGTGCACTCAGCCCCCTCACCATGTGACGTCCTACCCATGTGACGTCCCCTAACCTGGGCCTCTGCAGAGTCCCCAACAGCAAGAAAGCCCTCAGAAGATGCAGCCCCATGACCTGCAGCCACAGCAATGCAGCATGTGGTCGACTTCTCAGCCTCCATAACTGTAAGAAATGAATTCCTTTTCTTTAAAACTACCCAGTTTCAGGTGTTCTGTTACAGGCAACAGAAAATGAACTAAGACAACAGGTTTCTTTGCGATGTTTATTTGTCCTTTTTTGTTCATTTTATCTTTCTTGGCGTCTCATCTTGATTTCGAGTCGTAATGAAAAAGCTTTTCCCCATAGGTGGATTCATTCATGTTGCCTCCGAATGCTTGTTTGATTTTATCTTTTACATTTATATTTCTAATTCATTTAGAGTTTACTGTGTACCATGTGAGATGTTTATTTAATAGTCTCTGTCATCTATCAAAAGGCGAATCATTTGCCAGCACTTGAAATGTCACCTTTGTCATATATGAAATTTCCATATATACTTGAGTTATATCTAGAGTTTCTATTCTGTTCCATTGACATGTCTAGTCATGCACAAACAAGGTTTATTTTAAAAATATTTTCATTTTAAAACATTCATTATGAAATTTAAATTAAAAGACATTCAAAATGGTTCAAAGAGTAAGATAATGATGACCCATGTACCTATCACCTAGTTTAGGGAAAAATTAATTACCACCACAGCTGAAACCTTGGTAAACCCAAACTAAAATTCTAAACCTCCCCCCCAACTGACTGAAATTGAATCCCCCTCTCAGCTAAGGGCATTCCAAGGTAAACCTGAATAACTACTTCAGGCCATAATGGGAAAGGGGATTCAGACACGCCAAATTATGCCCTCCTCCCTCTGGAACTCAGGCACAACTAACCAGCATTAACACTAAAACAGGAATGTTAATATGGACAAAACAGGCTCTTTGCAGCAACAGGATAACCTAACTCACTCTGTCACCAAGCTGGAGTGCCCGTGGCACAATATCGGCTCCTTACGACCTCCGACTCCCTGGTTCTTTGACGTTATTTTTAATAGCCCTGGAAAGTTGTTTCATGTGAGGAAAACTGCATTCTATATAGATTCATCTCCCCATTTCAGATCTTTTCTGGACCCAGGAGAGAATTAACTAACAGCTGGCACCTTTTAAGGCCTAATAAGAGACATGTGCCATCTATTCTACATAATAAGAACCTTGGTCTCCACAGCCCCTTATCTTAACCTGGACACTCCTTTCTATTGATTCCTGGTCTTTAGATAATAATCAATTGCCAATCAGAAAATCTTTTAATGCATCTATGACCTGTAAGCACACCCCCACCATGCTTTGCTGGGGTAGGTGCAATATATGTAAGAGAAATATATATTTGTCCCATCTTTCCAGAGCAAACCAATGTATATCTTACCGGTACTGATTGATGTCTTATGTTCCTCTAAACTGTATAAAACCCAGTCACTTTGGGCCAATGTTCTTAGGACCACCTGGGGCTGTGTCATGGGTCATGATCCTCACATTCAGCTCAGAATAAATCTCTTCAAATATTTTACAGAGTTTGACTGTTTTTCATCAGCACCATTTTGTGTACCCTTCCCCCAGTAATATCAGCAGACATCCTGCTGGGAGAAGGGTACAATGAATCCTACCAACAACCATATGAGTGATATTGGAATGGGATACCTCCCCAGTTGAGCCTTGAGATGAGACCACAGCCCAGACAACACCTTAATCACAGCCTTGTAAATGACCCTGACAGAGAGAACACAGCTAAACTACACAAAGATTCCTGAGCCACAAAAAGCATGAGATAACAGATGTCTGTTATATTAATCTGCTAAGTTTTGGGATTATTTGTTATGTAATCTTAATTGATATAGAAACAGACTTGTGAATTTTAGAAAGCCCCAAGAGAACTAAAGGAATTCCTCAAGGCAATATGGTTCACTCTAGTGTGAGGGCTGAATGTATTTGCCGCCGTATCCCAGCACTTAGTGAAGTGTCTGGCACACAGTAGGTGCTTAATAAGAAAATCACTCCTGGAAAAAGAAGAACAGACATGTGAGAGGATGAGTAGATCTTGGAATGGGGAAGTAGGCAGAGTGAATCCCAGTGTGGAGCTGTCTGAAATTAAAAGGGGTATCAGGAAGAACATGGATTCACAGTGTGTCCTCAGGCATTCTGCTCTGACTGGGTATAAAGCCATTTCCAGCCTGCCTCTGGCAGATCCCCAGGAGTTTGGACATAACTGGAGAGAACACTCACTGGAGCTGTGGAGCCTCCTCAATCTGTACGATGCTGCTAAGAACATGGGCTTTGGATTCAGAGAGCCCGAGTTCCAATCCCTGAGAGTTCTGTGACCTTAGAATAGTTATCTGGCTTCTCTGAACCTTGATTCTTCATTTGGTATCATGAGTACTGCAAATGAATCAAATGAGGTAGCTTAATGGATGGTCATTCGAATCCATCCAAATCCACTTTAAAAAGCATCCTCAACTCTTATCAGACAGGCATCTCCCAAGACATGCAACAGCCTCGAGCTGCTTCCTGTCGGCCCCTCCTATGGCCACGGTCTTCTAGAGGCCAGGGACTCAGTACCCCGGGGGCTCACACACCCCTCTGAGAAGGCCATGAACACTGGGGAAAGTTATGATGAACAAAAAGTATCTTTCCCCAGGAAGCTGTAGTAGAAGCCCCTGCTTTGGACTGCGTTTCTGCAGGGACTGGACTGTGCTCCCTGCAGGACCCCCATCCCAGTGCAAAGACCTAGGGGTTCCCAGAGAAAAGCCTTCCTGACACCTCCCCCTTCTACTCTCCCAGGAACTTCATCCAGTTTTCCCATGGATACTTCGGGCTGATCTCAACGTTTCCCCCCACCTCACGGACAAGGACCAGGTCCACTCAGCTCGGACCACGAGATTCACGATGGAGCCAAGAAGGGGCTGCAGCCCGAGGAAGGCTGCCAAGACTTAGACAAACATACAGCATGTGGAAAGGGACTCCCTGAAAGCACCCTTAAAGGGATTGCCACTTTTAAAAAAATGGGGAAAAGGGAAAATAAAGAGAGGAGGTAAAGTTATGCCCAACCCAAGGCCAGTCTGCATTCCTTCAGCGAGGGGGAAATCAAGGCTCCTGCACGGTGCCACAGCTCCTCCTGGTGGCAAAGACTGAGATTGCACCAAAGGCCTCCAAACATGCCTGGCTTAACCCTCTCAATTCTACTTTGGAGGGAAGAACGTTGGAAATTATTTCCGAAGGCTGCATTCCCTCTGGAAAAGTTAAGTATAATGCTTGATTTCCACTATTAAAGGTAAAAAAGACATGTCTTAAAACCCTGTGTGAATAAGGTTATGGGAAATCCCAACCTAGCATCCCTGTAATTAACAAAAATCACATTTGCCATGTCCTGAACCAAGAATAATCTAATGCAATGCTTAAGACGGCCTTACCTTGCAGCCTGGACGTTAACTATAGTTTTACAGGTGCAGGCATAGACTCGGAGAGGGGCTACAGGCTTGCCCAAGGTCACACTGTCAGGGCCAGGATTCTCAAGCTTGGGCTCTCAAATGCACCGCTATAAACTGCACAGGAGAAACATGACCATCTCTGCTTGGTTCCCTCAAAATACATGATTGATTTTTTTGATTCCCAACACTGTTATGTTTATTTTCTCACTGGATATTGGCTTTCCATTAAGCACTCCAAAGCCTCGTTTCTAGGAAAATATGTCATCCCTTTGAGAAAGTTCATTGATCACATACTGTTTTCAAGGTGACTGGGCTAGGCACTGCGGGAAGAGTCCACTGGTGGGAGGCTCGCCATTAGCCTAAGGTGACTTTGGTGCCTCTGACATAAGGCAATGCTGAGACTTGAAGTCAATGTGTGTCACCAGTATAACGCCTGGATTAGGCTTGGGGAGGGGGTCAATGTGACACAGACAGGCTTGGGTGCAAAGTGTACTGGGACTTGGAGACCCGAGTAAACAGAAGGCAGGAGAGGAGAAGAACAGGCAATGCTCAGGATTAGGGCCCCTGATCAAGCAAACAGGACATGGCAACCGCGAGAAATCTGGGGCAAATAGTTTGGCAGCAGCCTTCATTTTAGCACAGAAATGCTGACAGATTTCTCCTTGCACATCCACTCTGATCTTTTGGTAGGTGCAGGCTGAAGTTCTTTGCTGGGAGGACTCTGAACAGGACTCTGAACTCCCAGGCTCCATGGGAAAGTCAGCTGTGATTGATTAGTGATGTCTGCCATGGTCAGCATCTGGGGCAGTAGCAGGATTCAAGCCTTGAATTTGCAGTTTCTGCTTCCAAGAGAGCTACCTGCACACAAGAAAATCATGCCAAAAGTCTGGGTATGGAGGAAATGACCTAACCCAACAGGAGAAAATCTGAAAGAATGAGATAAAAGTACTAGATCCTGAACCCAGTGGGAATGGATAGGGTTCTAGGTGATTCTGCAGGTGTGTGGAAGATGTAAGTAATCAGCATAAACAAGTAGGAAGTATTGCAGGACAGAAAACAGATGTCTCAGGCAGACATATCAGACGATACTGGGGAGGGCCACTATAAAGAGAGAAGGGAACTCCTTGGAGGTCAACATGGCTGTCCTGTCCGCAGTTCTCCTGGTGCAGTTCCGGAACTGAGGTCTGGGAAAGCAAGTTATGCGGGGAGAGCAGCATCTGAACGTGCTTTTTTCCCCTTCATCAGAATTGCCATGGGAGCTGAAAGCATCAGCCCGTCTGATATAGTTTGGATCTGTGTCCGACCAACTCTCATGTCTGATTGTAACCCCCAGTGTTGGAAGTGGGGCCTGGTTGGAGGTAGTTGGATCGCAGGGGCAGGTTTCTCATGAATGGTTTGGTACCATTGCCTTGGTGGTATTCTCGCGACACTGAGTTCTCCTGACACCTGGCTGTTTAAAAGTGTGTGGCAGCTCCCCACTCTCTTGCTCCTGCTCCCACCATGAGAAACACCTGTTTCCCCTTCACCTTCCATCATGATTGCAAGTTTCCTGAGGCTACCCCAGATGCCAAGCAAGATACCAGCATCATGCTTCCTGTACAGCCTGTGAAACCATGAGCCAATTAAACCTCTTTTTAAAATAAATCATCCAGTCTCAGGTATTTCTTTATAGCAGTGTGAGAATAGACTTACACAACATCCTACTGCTTGAGTCATAGAAGGCAAAAGGAAATAAGCAAGGGTGGATGGAAAACAAGGAAGGTAAAAGCAAGGTGAGATCCTGTTCTCAGGGAATAAATTAAAGAAAAGTGAGCACACTAGTATTCATTCGGCAAGCATTTATGGAAGACCTGCTATGTGCTCATAATAAAACAAGCTTCATGGAGCTCACAGAATTAAAATAAAACTAGAAATCAAAAGCATAATAACCTGTTCTATATTTCCACTCACGCCATTAGCCATGACACACGTCCTTACTCAGGAAACAGCTAATGAGTGTGAGAGCGGCCTTCAATGATGTCATGTGCCTGGAAGCCACCCTGCTCTAGAAACACCATTGCTTTGCTCTCGGGTCTCTGTGTGCCTGCGCTCTTCCTCCATGCTTTATTTATAACTCCTTTGCCTCTACCACTGCCATCATTTTTTGCAGCTTTTCTTTATTCCTCCAAACTTTCCCTAATATGTACCTGCCCTTAGCTCCAGGGCCCTTCTGAAGTTTTGCAAAAATGTTCTCTTTTATTATTCACTTGCGAACACAAGCATTAGTAAAAAGGAGGAGAAAAAAAGAAAGCAAAGTGTCCTATTTTTAAAGTTTGAATTATTAAAGTTGCCTAAGATTAGAAGAACAAAATCTTCATTGATTTTTTAATATGGGAAAGAAATACTTTTCACCCATAATCTAGCTCTTCAAGCTTACCATAATGTTCACTTCCACGTTCCCTTTCAACATTTCCCCATAAATTGAGTCTGCATTATTATACATAATGACGAAGAGATATATACAATATTATTTTCAAGTTTTTTCAAAGTTATTGCAGAAAGACTACTTTTACATAGACTTGATATTTATGAATTTAATAGCTCCAAAACATTCCCTTCAGTTGACTGACGACAGCATGTTCAACCATATTCACCTATCAGACATTTAGGTCTTTTCAAGGGGTTTAGCTACTGTACTTTATGCTGCGGTCCCAGTTTTAGCTATAGCTTATTTCCTCTTTTTAATAACTTAGTCAGGATAACTTCCCAGAGACAGAACTGTTTCATTGCCCTTGTGTATTGCTACCTGGCTTTCCAAAATGGTAGCATCTGCTGCCACCAGGGATGACATTGTCAAAAGATCCATTGGAAAATTCACTGGTCATGGGCATGAATGTACAATGGCAATGGTCCAATGGCAGCACCCCCCAAACTCCAGTTGCTCCAGAGGACAACTCATCAGAATTAGTAATCTCCTCTACTCTGCTGAGAGTTCAATACCTCAGGAATAATAAAAATAATGCATCCTATTCTTACCCTATCTGTTCTTCTCACCCCAGTGGCCCCTGCATAAAGAGGCAGCACGTGCTCTGGGGCAGGATTGGTTTCCACCCTAAGCAGAAAGCCCAGGACTCCTGGAACAAGGAGGGCTGGCTCAGGGCCAGCCTATTCCTACAGCTACTTCCCAGCAATTCTGACACAGGCTCTTGTTGGCAGAGCCACTGTCATCGCTTGGGGCCCATCCTCTACCCTCAGGTCCTGCTGCCTCCAGCCAGGTGAACCACTGGAAATCTTTCTCACTGATACCCATGAACTCTCCACCTCTTGCCTGCCTGCCTGCCCAGACTCTAAACCTGACACACTTCACAGCTGCAAGTGATCTGCGTTTAGTTTTCTTCTTGCAGGTTTGGCAGGGGATAATATCACATTCTTCTCTCTTTAGGTGACCTTCCTGCATGGGGCATTCAGGGGTGGGTAACACATGCTCTCCAGCACAGAGGCCACTCTACCATCACTGGGGCCCCAACCCCCTGCCACCAGACTAGGTGTGCTGAATGTCTTCCATTTGTCCCTCCCATCCACTCTCCATGCTCCCCTCCCCATTGTGCCTCAGAAGACCAGCTGCATGAGCAACTGCTGTAGACTTCCTGCCCTCTGCTTCCGGTTGGGCTCAGCCAATGGGGAGCCCTGGCAGGAGATCAGAGGGAGAGAGGGGAGGCAGGTCCTCTGAGTATTGACTCCTCACTCCCTCCCTGTCTGGCTGGCGCCTCAATGAAAGATCAGAGTCCCGCCCAAGCAGTCTTTGCTAGCCTCCACTAAATATTCCCTCCATTTGTCTTAAAACAATTCACCCACTGAAAGCTTACAATTCACTGGTTTTCAGTACATTCACAGAGTTGTACAAACACCACCACAATAGAAGTTTAAAATATTTTCATCGCTTTGGGAGGCCAAGGTGAGTGGACTGCCTGAGCTCAGAGTTTGAGACCAGCCTGGGCAACATGGCGAAACCCTGTCTCTACTAAAAATACAAAAATTAGCTAGGCGTGGTGGTGTGCGCCTATAATCCCAGCTACTCGGGAGGCTGAGTCAGGTGAAACACTTGAACTCGGGAGGCATATATTGCAGTGAGCAGAGATTGCAGCACTGCACTCCAACCTGGGTGACAGAGTGAGGCTCTTGTCTCAAAAAAAAAAAATTTGTCTCCCCAAAAAGAAACCCCAGATCCATTGGCAGTAGTTTCCTATTTCCCCAAACATCCCCACCCATGGCAACCATCAATCTGCTTCTCTCTATGGACTTGCTATTCTAGACACTTCATGTAAATAAAATCATACAATATGTGCTTTGGGCATCTGTCTTCTTTCGCTTCGTATGTGTTTTCAAGATTTAACTATAGTGTAGCATGTATCATCACTGTATTCCTCGTTATGGGTGAATAATATTTTGCTGTATGGCTATACCACAGTTTATTTACTCATTTGTCAGTTGATGAACATTTGGGTTTTTTCTTCTTTTTGGCCACTATGAATAAAGCTTGCTATGAACGTTCACGTACAAGTGTTTGTGGGAATATACGTTTTCCTTTCTCTCGGAATGAAAGTGGAATATACATATATAATATACCCACGAGTGGACTGCTACATCATATGGCAACTCTACTGAGGCTTTTGAGGAGCTGCCAGACTGTCTTCCAAAGCAGCAGCATGGTATAGTCCTTGCACAGTGCATAAGGGCTCTAGCTTGTTCAAATCCTCACCAACACTTGTTAGCTGTCTTTATTATAACCAGCCGAGTAGGTGTGAAGTGCTATCACACTGTGGTTTTGATTTGCATTTGCCTGGTGACTAATGGCGCAGAACATCTTTTCATGTGTGTCTTGGACATCAGTCTGCTTTGAAGAGACGTCTGAGCAAACCCTTACTCCATCTTAAGAGCAGGTTATTTGCCTTTTTAGTTTTCAGGTTTAAGAGTTATCAATATATTTTAAATTCAAGTCTTTTATCTGTCATGTCACTTGTAAAAATATTCTCACATTCTTGATCCTTTTCACTTTTTGATGGTATCATTTGAAGAACAAAAGTTTTTAATTTTGATAATGTCCCATGTATCTAGTTTTTTCTTTTGTTCTTTGTGCTTTCAGTGTCATATCTAGGAAATCAGTGCCTAATGCCTGGACATGAAGATGTACCCTATGTTTCCTAAGACTACTATAGTCTTAGCTCTTACACTTATGTCTTTGATCTATTTTGAGTTAATTTTTGCAGGTGGTGTGAGACAGAGATCCAACTTCATTTTTTTTTTTTTTTTTTTTGCATGTGGATATACAGTCATCCACCATCATTTGTTGAAAAGACCATTCTTTCCCCATTGAATGGTCTTGATACCCTGGTTGAAAATCAACTGTCACTGCAAGGGCTCATTTCTGGACCCTCAATTCTATTCCATTGATCTTTATGTCTATTCTTATTATCCATTTGCCAAAATGTCTACCCAATGTTTATTATTGCCACTTAATAGTAGGTTTTGATATCAGAAAGTATGAGTTCTCATAGTTCTTTGTTTTCAAGATTGTTTGGGGGTATTCTGTGTTCCTTAAGTTTTTATAAGAATTTTAGGATCAGTTTATCAATTTTAGTATTGCAGGCATAATATAAAGTCTTCCAATGCATGAACAAGAGATGTCTTCCACTTATGTAGGTCTTTAATTTCCTTTAACAATGTAGTTTTCTGAGTTTAAGTTTTACATTTCCTTTATCATATTATTTCTGAATATTTTATTCTTTTTCATACTATTACAGGTGAAATGGTTTGGCTGTGTCCCCACCCAAATCTCATGTTGAGTTATAGTTCCCATAATCCCCACATGTCATGGGAGGGACCCAGTGGGAAGTAACCAAATCATGGAAGCAGTTACCTCCATGCTGTTCTTGTGATAGAGAGTTCTGAAGGTAGCTGATGGTTTTTTGTTTTTTGGGTTTTTTGTTTGTTTTTTTGAGACAGAGTCTTGCTCTGTCGCCCAAGCTGGGTGCAGTGGCACGATCTCAGCTCACTGCAACCTCTGCCTCCCAGGTTCAAGTGATTCTCGTGCCTCAGCCTCCCGAGTAGCTCGGACTACCACCACAACCAGCTAATTTTTTTGTATTTTTTTTTAGTAGAAATAGGGTTTTGCCATGTTGGCCAGGCTGTTCTCAAACTCCTGACCCCAGGTGATCCACCAGCCTATGCCTCCTGAAATGCTGGGATTACAGGCGTGAGCCACTGTGCCTGGCCATCCGATGGTTTATAAGGCAGTTTTCTCTGCTCTTGCTAGCCATCTCTTTCCTGCTACCGTGCGAAGGTCTGTGCCTCCTTGTCACCATCTGCCATGATTTTAAGTTTCCTGAGCTCCCCCAACCCCCAAGCTGTGCAGAACTCAGTCAATTAAACCTCTTTCCTTTATAAATTACCTAGTCTTGGCAGTTCTTTATATTAATAATAGCGCGAGAACAGGTTAATATAACAGGTGAAACTGTTTCTTTATTTGGTTTATTCATAGCTAATGTACAGAAATAAAATTGATATTTACATGTTGATTTTATATCCTGCAACCTAACTGGACCCAATACTATGTCAATCGAGGAAAACGACCAAGGCAAGTCTCAATCATTTTAGGAGGTTTACTTGCCAAAGGTAAAGATGTGCCTGGGAAACAGGTCTATGCCTTTCTCAAGAGATGATTTTGAGAGCTTCAATATTTAAAGAAGAAAAGGGTGAGATATTGAGAAATGTACAATTTTCATGTGAGAGGGAGGTAGAGGAAAAGAGTCATTCACGTCTTTGGCTTTGTGAATATGCATTTTTACTGAAGATAATGTAGATGATAGGGCAGAGGAAACAATCAGATATGCATTTGTCTCAGGTGGGCAGAGGGATAGCTTTGAGTTCGGTCCTACGTCCCCGCAACTGTAAAGATAAGTATCAATTTACATCACCATGACAAATTTTAACAGAAATGTTTTAGGATAAAGATCTTGGGACCCACAGGGGAGGTGTGTAGCTTTTCATCTTTGTAGCCATCTGGTTTAGGAACCAAAGTGGGAGGCAGACTTGCATGACCCAGTTCCCAGCTTGAGTTTTTTTTCCCTTTGGCTTAGTAAGTTTGGGATCCCAAGATTTATTTTCCTTTCACAGTTAGTTCTACTTGTTTTTTGGTGGATGTCTTATATATAAGATCATGCCGTCTTTAATAGATAAGATTTACTACTTCCTTTCCAATTTGAATACTTTTCATTTATTTTTCTTGCTTAATTGCCTTGGCTAGAACCTGTAGTACACTGTTGAATAAAAATGGCAAAAGTAGACATTCTTGTCTTTCCCTGATCATAGAGAAAAGCCGCCAGTCTTTGACCATTAAATGTAATGTTAACTGTTGGTTTTACACAGATGTCTGCTATCAGTTTGAAGACGTTCTGTTCTCTCCCTAGTTAATTAAGTGCTTTTATTATAAAAGGATGTTGGATTTTGTTTTATATATGTATTCTGCATCTATTGAGATGAATGTGTGTTTTGATCATTTATTCTGCTGATATGGCTTATTACATTGATTGATTTTTGGATGCTAGAGCCATACTACTCTGACACATGGCAGGTGTGGTAGCCTCTGGTCTTCTCAGCTTTTCTATTGGACACAGAATATATGTTTACCTACCCCAGCAAGTAAGCTGGAGTGAGGGCAGTTAGGACCCCTGTAGTCCTGGCCTGTTATGCCTAGCAATAGTCTCCATCCATGAGTGGGAACTTGGTGGAAAAAGGGAGCCTCCTGCTTCTTGGCCACACTTAACTGGAATTTAGCCTTAAACCTGGAGTTGGAGTGGATGAGAAATGCTTGCATCCTTCCCTTTCTTGTGAGACACTTTATCCTTTGTTTGAGAGAGGAAGGGAGAGCGAGCCCCATCTTGCTGACCACATCCACCCACAGTGGAACTTCTATCAAGTTGAGCTAGGTATGTATGGGGAGGGAAGGAGCAGGTTATGGCTGAAATGCCACATACTCTCTCTGTTCTTACCAAGTTGTGATAGATTTTCTTGAATAAATTTTTTTCATTTGTTGTATATCTTTAAGACAATTTCCAGAAACTTTTAAGTTGTCTTAAAAATCATTTTTACCAACTACAGTTGTTTCAGTGGGGAGTGTATCCACAGAAGTGGGATTCCCTTCATGTACTTTTTAGAATCTCGGGGTGGTAATGATGACACACTATTGTGAGCCCTGGGGTGCTATCCTTTGTAGTTTTCCAATATCTTGCCCATACCTTTCTAAATAGCCATTTTATTAAAATTTTCCTCAAATTGCCCAATCTGAGTGATATGGTTTGGCTCTGTGTCCCCACCCAGGTCTCATCTTGAATTGTAATCCCCACATGTCAAGGGAGGAAGGTGACTGGATCATGGGGACGGTTTCCCCCATGCTGTTCTCATGATAGTGAGTGAGTTCTCATGAGATCTGGTCCTATAAGTGTTTGAGAATTCCTCCTTCACTCTTCTCTCACCTGCCTCCATGTAAGATGTGCCTACTTCCCCTTCTGCCATGATTGTAAGTGTCCTGAGGCCTCCTCAGCCACACAGAACTGAGTTAATCAAACATCTTTCCCTGATAAACTACCTAGTCTTGGGTATTTCTTTATAGCAATGTGAAAACAGATGAATACACTGAGCATTCCACATATTTCTTGCTGCAATCCAGACTGACACATGGGAGTGTTCTAAGCACGGAGGCGACCAGGGCTAATCATCTGTTCTCCTCTCCCACCATTTGTCCCATACTGGCTGACTAATCCACATCCCAGAGCTTCAAGAGCAGGTTCACTGGCCAAAGAGCCCCATGAAGGGAGATGGGCCACTTGATGAACACTTGCTGTGGTTTCTTCATGACATGAATCAGACTGATCACGTGGCCCTAGACCCGGTTATGGAAACTTTGATCCTGAAGCAAATGGGCAACCAGTATGAATCTGGTGGGACGGCACCTGAACCCCTTGTGACATCACTTTTTCAGGGGCCTTATTCATAATAAATGACTCTATAGTTCCCAGGAGAAAATGGAGCAGACCGCTTTGAAAGGGTAGAAAATAGGACCAAAAAACATGAAATTTCAGAGTTTTGAGTTAGCCATTGTGCTAGCCCAGTTTTGCGTTACTATAGAGAAATACTTGAGACTAGGAAATTTATGGAGAAAACTTTTTTTTAACAGATTTTACAGATTTATTTTTAAAAAACGAAAACAAAGGTTAAAAAACTCCTTCACGTCCAACCCTGCCTGGGGGTGTGGGTAGGGAATAGAAGAAGCTCAGAAAGGTGCCTACCCGCTTCCTACAAAGGACACGGCAGGTCAGAGGCAGACCCTCGCCCTTCCTGCCCTGTCTCCTCCGCAGGTAGCTCAAATTGCTGCTAGGAAGTTTTATAGGAAAAGAAGTGTGGGTGTGCAAGGCAGAGAGCTGCCTTTTTCACATCAACAGAAACTCCAGCTGTTCTCTCCCCTTAGAGGTTTTCCAGGCCCTACCACTGGGACAACCAGGGTGGATGGGCAGGCAGGCAAGGAGGCTCAGCCCTCTGGGCTATGTGGCCCAGCCTACTACAGCTTTCTTAATGCTCTTTGTGAATCAGGAGGGCAGTCAGACTTGCTTCTTCCCAATCTTGGCTCATGATTCTGCTGGCTGTACAGGAAGCATAATGCTGGCATCTGCTTCTGGTGAAGCCTCAGTAAGTTTCAATTATGGTGGAAGGTGAAGTGGGCGCAGACATGGTACATGGCAAGACAGGGAATAAGACAGAGAGAGGAGATACCCTGCTCTTTGAAACAGCCAGATCTCACATGAACTGCCAGAGTTGAAAACTCACTCATCACAAAGTGGATGGCACTAAGCCATTCATGACAGATGCATCCCCATGATCCAATCACCTCCCACAAGGCCCCCCTTCCAACACTGGGGATCACATTTCAACAGGAGATTTGGAGGGGACAAACGTCCAAACTGTACCAGCCGTCCCAGTATAATTTCTAGCCTCCTCAATCACTGTGCTTCCCCAGAGAAGAGTTATGGAAAAGGTGCATAAGGGGAAGACCGGGGGTGGCAACGGGTCTGAGAGCCCATCCCCCAGCCTCCGAAGAGCATGCTTCCCTTCAGCCCGCTGACCCCATCCTCACTGCAAGAGCACTGAGAAACACAGTCCTTCCCACTGCAGCACCAGCATCTCCAGGAGCAGAGGGTCCTTTTGGCTGCCTCTCTTTGACTGTCTTGCTTCTTCCCAGCCTTGATCTCTCTTCTGAGTCACACCTCCAGAGATGACAGCATTTTACACCACAATGCCCTTTCCTGTACCCCCTCTCTTCTCCCATTTACTGTCGAAAGTCTGGGGGAAAAGGTGGTTCCAGCACAGTACAGTGACAACCTAAAACTGAATAACAACCATCACAGCTCCGAAGACGCTTCAGTGCTTCACTGCCACTTGGAGTTCCTGGTGTTCAAGCCAGGGTCTCACCTCAGACCCCAACTGCTCCCAGAGACTCCTCTCTGCCTCCCAAGGACTCTCTTCCTACTCTCTCTGGCAACCAGCCTCCAAATCCCAAATTCCTAAACTGGTCTTCTAAGGAGCAGCTTGGTCCTTAAGTGACACCCCAACTCTACCTCTAACCTGTAATATGTATTCAAAGCCTCACTGCAATTTTCTAATCAGCAAAGAGCCACCTTTGTAGGTTTCCACCTCTTAGAGGCCCAAAGCACCTGCCAAAGCTTTCACATTATAGTTTTCCTTTTAAATGATCAAATTGTCAAGCAGGGCTTCTACTGAATATTTCTCTGCCCCTAAAGGGTTAGAGGCTATTACAAGCGTCAAAATCCTGCTCATCATGGTTCTGTCAAATGATCTTAGAATCACACTGCCTTCAGTCCTTCCCTTCCTTGCAGCTGTGGATGAAACTTTGTTGCTTTATTTCTCCAAAATATCTCTAGTTCTGCTAACCATGTATGTCAGCGGCTGTTCCCAGCCCACTGACTCAAATGTTGATCTCCTTATCTGCCCTTCTATTTAGTGTTGGCAATTCCCTGAAGAACATCGTAGTGTTTTCGTCTTCACAGAGATGTTGTGGATTATGTAAAAATAATTAAGGATGGCTGTTTCTGTCTTGAAATGTTTAATAATTTTATCTGTAAACTTGTGGTTTGTAACTGAGGTCCATTAACACAATGAAACATGAGCCAGGGAAACAGGCCTCTGTGTGTGGCCACCGATGTTCCATAAAGCATTCACGATGCACCATGCACATTGAATTCCCTGTGGACCCCTGATGTTGGGAGGCCACCAAGACTCAAAGTGAGCACAAGGTTCTCATGCTATATCTACAGCTGCGTGAGCTGGATGCTGACATCCCTGAAGGGCCGCACTTTTCCCCTTAGAGCCTAAACTTGCTTTGAAGGCAGAAAGGCGGCAATGGTGTCTTAAGAAACATAAAGGAACCATGCTGTATTAGTCAGGTTTCTCTAGAGGAGTTTATAAGTATTAACTTACTTGATCGCAAGTCCCATAATAGGCAGTTTTCAAGCTGAGGAGAAAGGAGAGCCAGTCCAAGTCCCAAAACTAAAGAACCTGGAGTCCGATGTTCAAGGGCAGGAAGCATCCAGCCAGGGAGAAAGATGTAGGCTGGGAGGTTAGGCCCGTCTCTCTTTTCACATTTTTCCTGCCTACTTTATATTCTAGCACTGGTAGCTGATTAGATGGTGCCCACCAGATTAAGGGTAGGTCTGCCTCCCCGCCCACTGCTCAAATGCTAATCTCCTTTGGCAACACCCTGACAGACACATCCAGGATCAATACTTTGCATCTTTCAATCCAATCAAGCTGCCACTCAGTATTAGCCATCACACATATCATGTATGTTCTTATTCATGCACTTCTTTATGTTAGACAACGGAGTATGCCGAAAGGCCAGTCCATAGTTCTTTTGCCTTCAGTCCTTCCTCACTCATCAGTGAGTCCCAGGCCGAGAGTGGAAGAACTTGTGCATATGAAACAAGTTCCCTTTGTGCAGCATTTGTTTTTACCAGCACGGTTCTGGCAAAAACAAAATACATATGCATGTATAAGCTATGAAGTACAAATTGCGTAACTTCTGTGATTCCACAAATGAGTTCAGTGCACTTAGAATTTAAAACTGGCATTTCACAACATAAAGATGGACAGTAAAATTCATGCTAACAATTTAAATCTAAATTTTTCTTTACTGAGAAATATATTAAATAACACATAAAAACACTACGAAAAGTTAAGAGAGAACTGAGAACAAAGAGAAAGCGTCATATTTTTATTACCTTAATGGCACCTTCCCTCTGTTTTCTGAACAAGGAGCTTTGCACTTTGAGTTTGCCTGGGCCCCACAGATTATGCAGCCAGCCTTGCAGCAGGGAACACATCAGAGCCTCTTTCCGGGGGGTCTAGTGAGGGATGTTAAAAACAAATATGTTAACAAATAATATACAATATAACGTTCGCTAACCATCAGTGGTGTGCTAAACTAAAGAGGCCAGGATGGCTACAGCGAGCCAGAAGGGAGATGGGAATTAGATGCAAATTCTGAGCGATGGGAAGGGCCCTGGATGTCAGGGGGTTGTGCAGAAGGGTAACCAGATCTGCTCCAAGTTTCACGAAAGCTAAAAGAAAAAAATCCCTCTGGCCGGGCGCGGTGGCTCACGCCTGTAATCCCAGCACTTTGGGAGGCCGAGGCGGGTGGATCACGAGGTCAAGAGATCGAGACCATCCTGGTCAACATGGTGAAACCCCGTCTCTACTAAAAATACAAAACATTAGCTGGGCATGGTGGCGCGTGCCTGTAATCCCAGCTACTCAGGAGGCTGAGGCAGGAGAATTGCCTGAACCCGGGAGGCGGAGGTTGCGGTGAGCCGAGATCGCGCCATTGCACTCCAGCCTGGGCAACAAGAGCGAAACTCCATCTCAAAAAAAAAAAAAAAAAAAAAAAAAAAAAAAATCCCTCTGGCTGAGGTTCCGAGAATGGCCTGGAAGGAGGTCCCAGCTGGAGAAGCGTGGCTCCGGGGGGCGCGCAGGGCGAGCCCGGGCGGGCTCTGCCTAACAAGCAGGTTTGGGGAGACTGAAACCTTAGATTCCAAGTTTTTAAGCTTGTCTTCTCAAAGCGGGGAACCCAGGAACGTTTCGTGAGCACCTACTGTGTGCAGGGCACGGTGCAGAGCCCTAGGGTCCCTGACTTGACCAGGACAGCCGAACAGCGGCAGGATCCGTCGTGTTCTCCAGCAATTTTAATATTTAAAAATGAGTTACTGTTGCTGTTATTTGTTTTCCACGTACTGGATGTCTTCATGACGAATCCTCAGTGGGGCAACAAACTCCTCACCGCCCGCGACCGCCCCGCCGTCTGAGCCCAGCTTCCGGCGCAGCCAGCCAGGTCCTCCAGGACACCGAGAGAGCCGGCCAGAGCGGCGACGTCTGACGGCGCCGCGGAACTGACGGTCTGTGTACGCAGGGGAGCTCGGTGGCAGAGGCGGCTTTAGACGTCATCGCGGGCGCGACGCCCGAGGGACAGTGTGGGGTCTGGCTGTCCGGAAGGTGCGGCGAGACAGGCCGGGAAGATGCCAGTGGCGGTGATGGCGGAAAGTGCCTTCAGTTTCAAAAAGTTGCTGGATCAGTGCGAGAACCAGGAGCTCGAGGTAGTCCTTTGCGTTGCGCTGGGAGAAACTGCGGAGTTTTCTTAGGCCCCGGGGGAGGCACCAGTTTCCAGGGTAGCCGGGTCTGAGGCTCCCGGGGCTGGCGCGGGAGGTGGCCGGGTGGAGCCCTCTCAGTCGCGGCGTGCTCCCACCTGGCCGGGTCTACCCAGAATCGCCGGGACCTTTTTGTTATTTTCTTCAGCTTGTGAGCCCGAAAACCCTGTATGTCTTTGCTCCAACACCTACCGATAAGCTCTTACTAATTAGACATCTTTCCTTCCCAGTGTCGGGTTGGGAGAGAGTAGTAATGTGGATTTTATTAAAGATCTTGGTATACACACACACACCCCAACGCGCGCACACACCAAGAAAGATGTGACCATTGTAACCTTTTAACTCACAAAGCCTTTCTTAGTCTCGTAATGTTGTTGCCAAGTAAGCTTGCCATTTTGTTTTTAGTAAGACAGATGAAAGTTATGCAGCTGTTAACGTTTTTCTTAGACTCTTAAAAAGCGTTTATATCATTAGTTTTAACATTAATTAACTAAGGGCGACAACATCCATAAGCAGCAACTCACTAATAGATATTTTCTAATTGAGTTAAAATTGAAAGAATTGTCTTTGCAACGCAGCTTTGGTGATTTTCTGTCCCTTAGTCATTCAGGACGCTTGATGTAATAGGCAGAATCAGAAAACTTTAGGAATCTGTTGAATTTGTTTTTTGTAATAGTAATATCGTTTAAATGGGAACTGGAGAACTGGGGAAGGGGATCCACATACGTATTACTGAATGTATAAAGAAACTGAGACCCAAAGGGAGATAAAATTGATGACGAATATAAACTTAATACTCAGGATTTTCGTGTTTGATACTTCTCTAAGCTGTTTCTAAATCTGTAATAGGACTGTAAGGTTCCTTATAATCTCAGATTTAAACGGCTTTTTAAAATAGCATTAATAAAATATTATTTTTTAAATGTAAGTTAACGGGTAAATGAGGTTTTTAAATTTCTTTTTATTTTTAATTTTTTTTTATTTTTGAACTTCTAGGCTCCTGGAGGAATTGCTACACCCCCAGTGTATGGTCAGCTTCTAGCTTTATATTTGCTCCATAATGACATGTAAGTACGTTCACCCTAAAGCCAAGAGCGACAGCTTTCTCAAAGATGTATGGAAATATTTCTGCACTGAAGTAGTACCACTAAAACATAGGCAGAATGAGCTACCTCTTTTATTATAATAACTGTTACATCTATTTCCTATTGAATCATAGCTTAATGAATTATTATTAGGTCTTCATTGTCTTACATACACTTTCTAGAAAACATTTCAATTTATTATGAGAAACTGTCAGTAAATTCCTTTCATTTAACCTTTTTGTCTTTTTAAAAACACTTTTATGACCTCTGTTTACTTAACTGCATGTATAATCAATAGAACAAAAGAAGTGGAAAAAGATTGCGACCAAGAAGAATTCATTACAAACATGTATGAGATTTCCTGAAAGTTGTTTTGTTTTGTTTTGTTTTTAAATTATTCTTAATTCATGTTCACATGGAAAAGTCAAAAAGCGTAGCTATGCTAGGCTGGGCCTGGTGCCACATGCCTGTAATCCCAGCACTCTCAGAGGTGGAGGAAAGTGAATGGCCTGAGTCCAGGAGTTTGAGACCAGGCTGGGGACTTTATAATGAAACCCTGTCTTTCCTAAAAATACAAAAAACTAGCTGGGTGTGGTTGCACATGCCTCTAATCCCAGCTACCTGGTAGGCTGAGGTGGGGAGAATCACCTGAGCCCAGAATGTCGAGGCTGCAGTGAGTCGAGATTGTGCCACTGCATTCCAGCCTGGGCAACCAAAGTGAAACCCTATCTCAAAAAGAAAGCATAACCGTACAGAAAAGTCTCCTGTAGATCTGTGACTCACAGATGATTCCTGATAAAGTTTTATTTTAAATTCCTCCCCAAACCTTTCTTTTATATCTTTTTAAAAACTAAATTGAAATTATTACACATAAATGATTTCTTTTTTATAAAACTATAATTATATGGTTGTCGTAGTTCAAGCCTCCAAACCCTTAAAAACTCCTTCCTCAGAAGCTCTGTACCCACTGGTAGGAGGGGCCATAATAGGGAGAGAAGTGTTGTGTGCCATGCTTCTTGTCAGGGAATGTTAGAGCCTTGATAGTACATAAATTTGTTTACTTTTATATCTGAATAAATTATTTGGGCAGTTTCATAAGTCTTTGTGTTTTTAGTGTGCTGTTGCCTTAATTTAGTATGTGGATTATTATTTTTAAAAAATCCACTAGAAATGGCAAAACATTATTTTGGTAAAAATATTTCATGTCCTTTTTTTCCGGAAAACCACTATTGTTTCCCCAAAACAAATTCATATAAAACTAAATTTTACTTTGTGTTATGTAAAGTATACTTCTGTACGTTCGCCTTGAGACCTGGTAGTTTTTAAACATTTACTGAGATGATTATCTTTTTAATTTATTCTTCTTTGTGGTGGTGTAAATTAGGAATAATGCAAGATACCTTTGGAAAAGAATACCACCTGCTATAAAATCTGTAAGTATCGTTTAAACATATCTTACTGCTTTAATGTAATGACATTCCCTTAAATGGCAACCTTTTATAAGTTTCTGTTTTCTATCTGACATCCTAGAAATAGTCATCAAGCTAGTATTAAAGTTTCAAAATAAATCTTCAGGGTCCTCTACTCAGAAATTTGGATTTTGCTGGGATGGTGTAGAAATCTGTGCTTAGTTCCTACTGATTAGATTTCTTGAGACACTTCTAAGTGCAGCTTCCCTACTTAAACAGCCGAGCCCTTTGGATGAAGGAAGGAGGTGGCGGAGGCAGCTGAGGTGGTTTTCAGCTGGTTTTTGTTGTTTCCGATAATGGTACTTCTTTTGAAACTGCCATTGTTTACAAAAATATTCTAAGAATGATTAATCACAGCAGTAAGATTATTTTGCTAATTAGGATTTTAGATTTCTTATTTTGGATGGGAGATTAGAAGAAATAACCTTGGAAAAGGTTCTTTGAAAATAGAATGAAGTAAAATTTCAACTTCAAATGATTTCATGTGTCTAACATGAGTGTAAAGTGAGATTTTTTGACATTCTCAGAATATTACCAAGAATTCCTCCGAACGTTTGTTCATTGTCAATATTCATCAAGAGATCAGATTAATGTTTTTACTTTTGTTTTCCCATATATTCTGTTAAGTAAGATTGGAATATTGCTCAGCTTCTTTGGCTAAATGAAGAACAACTATAAATTATGCACTTACGTTTCAATGATATTAGTGGAAACGCTTATAGAAGCTATAATGTATGACATCTTAGATTGACAGTCTCTGTTAACCATTTTGCTATTACTTTTAACGTAAATAAATAAATATATATATATATATATAAAAAACATATCTATGAAATACAAATACAACATCTTTAAAAACAATATCAAGCTAATTAGTCCCCAGGCTTAATTCTGAAATGTTTTTGGACTACTTTCTAATGCCTTAATTTGCTATTGTAATAAAAAATTTATATCAAGCCTATAAATAAATTTTACATTACTACTCATAGTGTTTAAAAATTCTTTTGATAGTGACTAGACTGAAAAGGTAATTGCATCTTTTAAAATAAATGTTGAATTGGTTTTAATGATGTAGCTAACAAGTTTTTATATCATTTCCAGGATTTTGTTTTAAGATACAGTCATTGGTACATTTACAGAGTGAATACCCTCTAAGGCAATAATATTTATTGCAGGCAAATTCTGAACTTGGGGGAATTTGGTCAGTAGGACAAAGAATCTGGCAGAGAGATTTCCCTGGGATCTATACAACCATCAACGCTCACCAGTGGTCTGAGACGGTCCAGCCAATTATGGAAGCACTTAGAGGTAGTGTTTCTTTGTGGTTAAAAATGAAATTAGATGAGACTTAGTCCCTAAGTGCTGCAGTGTTAAAGTAGTAAATTAGTGGTGTGTGTTTAAGTAGATACTTTTGATAGGTGAAAAGAGCAGTTTTAAGAATTTTTAGATTTGTCCTAATTTTCCTTTTTGTTTTTTAAGATTACATTGGCTGCTGTGCCTCCCTTGTTTCTTAATTCTAGGTAGAAATTGCTCTTGTCAGTTTTAAAAGTTTTTTGGCTATTAAAATGAAATTTTGTAGTATTCTAATAAATTTAAGGTACGGGTTTGTAGATATGTGAAAATAGAGACTGCTGTTTGACTTTTGTCAGCCTCAGCCTTTGACAGGTGTTGTCTTAAGCCTCTGGATTTTATAACTAATCAGTTTAATACATAGATGCTCAAATGCATTTGTAATTACTTTGAAAGATTAAAAGCCCATTGTGACAGAGCACTGATCCCGCAGTAAAATCTTATTTCTGCCTCTCTACATTCTCCCACCCCCTAACATTTGCTTCCAGTCCTCCTGGTTCACTCTTTATAAGATTATATAATGATCTTGTTTTATGTTGTGACATACTCTTATTTCTTATTGTTACCTTACTTCCATAGTTAATATCCACCTGTACTGTATGTCTTCCTGCTCTGGAGAGTCAGTGAGCAGGAATTTTTGAATAACTATTCATCACTCTGGTAAAGGATATCCACTTTACAGGGCAGCAGGACAGCAAAGATTGTTTCTGAGATTCACATAATTCCCGTGGAATGGTAAAATTCTTAGCAGCATAAAACAGAACAATGTAAATGACAAAACAGGAGGCAGCTACTTGAAATGTGAATTAAATGAACAGAATTCTAAGGCAGGCAGATAGATGGGAAGGGAGGAGTGTGGCAGAAGAGTACACAGGTGTAGCAGGGGCAGTTTTAGAAAGTAGCACTGGAAACCTCTTCATATAAACCCCAAGGAATTGATGTTATAGTGGACTTTCATAGTATCCCTGTGATTCAGCCTTGTGATTGTGGTGATGCAGTCACAGGGCATGTGCCTTTTCCCAGTGTCACACACCCAGTTTGCCGGCAGGACTGGGTTTGGGGCTCCTTACTCATTCAGCAAGTATTCTGTTGTATACTGTCAGGTCTGTAGTTTTATTCCCTCCCAGAGCCTCCTCTCACTGAATTCCATGAGTTTGAGAATTTCTGGAAAGTAGTTCAGTAGACCTAGAAAGGCTGTATAGCATACCATGTGGGAGTTTGAACTCTGGATCTATGCTTTCAAAGTTTAAATTGCAGGTCTGTCACTTTTGGGGTGACTCCTCAGTGCCTCATTTTCCTTATTTGTGAAATGGGATTGGAAATAATACTTTCTTCAGTTTATAAATGAAGTTATAAATAGTACTCTCTTCAGGTTGTAATATATAACATCTACCTTGTTCTAAAGCACTACAATATTCATGAACATATCCTGAAACTTTAACAAATCCCCGGATTTATGAATGGTACTGTGGTTTCCTTTGTAAAATGCGGACAGGTCGGGATAGTCCCATAACAAATTGGGCTTACTGATGAATTTAATATTTTGCTTCTTAACGTATTAGCAACTTGTTTTCTAGTTAAGAACAATCACTTTCTTAGATATTTTCCATTCTGTTCTAAATTAGACACAGTCCTATTAAAAAACTGAAAATGACTTAATTGAAGAGAAGCTAGTGAAAACTGTTTTTGCAGGAAACCAACAAGGACTGAGGAAGTACCCAGGAACTAGATAGACAGTAGCCATTCTCCCTTGAGGCCTGAAAGGGCAGTGTTACTGTGGCTGTGAAAAAGGGGCTGCCCCACAGGATAGAAACAGAAGATCAGCTGGAGCAAGGCAGGGAAGAGGCATAGGCAATAAATTCCCTGACCTTCCTCCCAGCCTCTGACCTGATAGAGCACCCATTCGCCAAAGCAGGAGAGCTCAGGTGCCACAGGCATTGGTGGCCAACCTCCCTGGCATACAGCATGGCTGGAAAAGACAGAAGTGGATTTGAAGGGATGGGAGTGACTAGCTCCTCTTCCCTTCTGTCTCTAACACTGGCAGTGATGGATGAGCGGCACTTGAATATTTGTTAAACAACTGAATTTGCGTTCTGTCAGCATCTCCGTTTTCACCAAAAATGTGTTCCCTGAACAGCTTGTCACAGATACTGGATGCTAGCTCACTTTATTCCACCTTCCAGGCTGTCATTCTAGGGAGGGACTGAGGTTACAGATTTCACTACTTGAGGATCACATAGTGACTAGTCAGAATGTAGATGTTATTTGTGCCAAGTGGGTATTGCAGCTTCTGAGACTAAGAAAACGTAGCCTTTATTTTTGCTTTGTCAGCGCACTCCTGCCTCCCATTTTATGGTTTTCTTTCATTTTCCAGTTGTATCTTTTTACTTTTTCTTTTTACTCTCCCTTTCATCTCCTCCATTCCTGCTGTATTCCTGTTTTATTCCCCGCTCTGAAAATATGACCAGAATATTTGAACTGAAGTAAATGTTTTTAAAATCTGGTTGGCTTACCAAATGAATATAGTTTGATGGTATATACTTTTATTTCCCTAAAAAACTATATATTTTTTTCCATTGTTGGCTCAGTTCTTTTCCATTGAATGTCTGCAGCCTTAATAGGAAAAATTTCTTAATGTTGTAAAGTCTCTTAGGTTAGAGGCTGGTTAAAGGAAGGAAGGAATCTAATGGAAAGCCAAGGAAGGAAGAGCAGATGGGGCTCAGTGAAAGCCGGAGTGGATGTCGGGCTCAGTGTGAAGGGAAGGAATGGGTATCAGCAGTTTTGAAGGAATGTGAGAAAACAAAGCCTAGGTCATGGAGCCGTGCCCCATTTTGGTCCTCATGATACCATCAACAAGCATGTATTTGGCATATATTTCACTGGGTGCTGGGTGTTTCCGGGACTATAAAGATAAGAGATTGCCCTTCCTGTCGAAGTTTGGGATATACTTGAAAAGAAGGGGGTAGACGGAACAGGGTCTGCCGTAGGTGGTAAAGTTGCTTGTTAAAGTCAATACTGCTGAGTTTGGAGAAGGACAGAGATCATAATGAATTATAAACAGACTTAGGCATGGCAGAGAGCAGACAGGAGGGCATTTCAGGCCACAGAACGGCGTGGACCAAAGCTCCAGAGGGAGAAGCTGTAAGACTTGTCTGGGAGCCAGTGGACTAGTTTGGCACAAAGGGTGTCTGAGGGAATTGGTGTAGTTTGACAATGTTCCAGGAATGGAGAGAAGATTTTAAATACGTTACGGTGTTTCTTTTACATATATACACTGGCCTATTAAATATGGAAAGTAAAATCCAGACTATTTCCTAAGCATGTTGACCACCAGGTGGAGGAGCTCTTGTGTTATCAAAGAGCACAGTGCAGGAAGATAGGCCCGCTGCTTTCACAGGGCTCAACTCTGCCTTACTCCCGTGTTTATTTAACGTGAGTATGTAAGCCTAGGGACAATCCCAAGTGCCATTTTCAGGGAAGGTTTTGTTGCAGATGTTGTTTGACTGTCCCTTCTTAGACTCAGTCTTTCAGGGTGAGTCTGAAATTTAGGATTTTGAACCATAACTCAGTCAAAAGTTTGATGCAGACTGGAAGAATGCTCCAGTTACAAGATTTGTTCTGTAGCTCCCAGGGGTGGTCCCGTTTTTCAAAAGGATAGCTGATTATACAAATCAGTTTCCTCCTCCTTTGATTCCAGCATTTGTAAATGAAATAAGTAAAATGTGTATCCCCATTGCATAAATATTGCATTTTATTAGGGTTAGAGCCTTGGGTTTATTAACCTTTTTCTGTCTCTGTGATTTTCATTATTATCTGAGATTTTTCATTTGAGAGGAAGTGTAAGAAATGTATTTTTTTTAATTCAGCAATATTTGAACCCCCTTTACATACTGGCCATATGTATTTATATCTATAAGCACAGAAATCTTTGGGTTCATCAGGTCTTGCTTACGAAAACTGGACAAGGACAGTGGTGTGACTTAACGGTGTGTTTTGAAAATGCCTGCTCCCTTGGTTCACTGTGCCAACCTTCCACTCCCATAATAGATGCAACAAGGAGACGAGCCTTTGCCCTGGTCTCTCAAGCGTATACTTCAATAATTGCTGATGATTTTGCAGCCTTTGTGGGACTCCCTGTAGAAGAGGCTGTGAAAGGTATTTTTGGCTTACTTTACTTACAAGGAAAATGGAAAATAGAAGTGTGAATTGTAGGTTCACAGTTTCCTCTGAAACACTTGGAACAGAGTATGCTTTTGGAATCCAGGCTGTGTTTGTTTTTTGAAAGGTGATATGAAACAGGTGTTGCGAAACACCCCAGCAAGCACCCTGCCATCAAGCATATTAATAGTTCCATAGCAAGCAAATGTGTGAATATCCACACAGTTAGTTACAAAAATACATCCTAATTGGCCTCTTTGCTCACATTTGGAACTCCTTATTTCACCCTTGTTTGGTAAAGGCAGCGTCATCCCCACATCCCTTTTCAGCCCATTTTTCCTGCCGTTTCTGACCCATACTCTAGGCGCTTGCTTGCTTCCCACTCACACCTCCTGGTCTCTCCAAATGTATCTTTGCATTTTTATTTCTCAGGTGATCCCCAGACTGATCCTTCCTCTTGCTCATTGCCATAGAATAGTGTATATACACCTTGTTGCTTTGTTTTACCTTGATTGGCGTTTTTGATTCTCCAGTTGAAGTATGAGCTCCATCAAGCTCCATATCTTCAATTTGCAGGGCCAGCACAGTTCTAGACATATGAAGATAGGTTAATGAAAGTTCTTATATTCAGTTACTAAATACTTTTATTTACTCCTACAAACATTTATTTATTTTGGCTCTCAAAATTGATCCATTATTTATTTTCTAGATAGAACATACTTCAGAACCCATGCTGTCAGCTGGCTACCTAGATGTGAATCCTGGTACCACCCATTCCCTGATGCTAGTAGCTATGTGACTTAGGACAAATCCCTTGAATTCCCTAAACTTCATTTTACATACCTGTCAAATGATGGCTCTATATCCCCCTTAATAGAATTGTGGTGATTATATAAAATAATCCCTGTAAAAGCACATAGTCTCGTACCTACAGGTAAACCTTCTGTATATGGAAACTGTTTTTGTCATTGCCATCTTTGTTATTACGGATATAATGGTCCCAAAAGGTGTCATATTAGATTTCCTTATGTTTGTTTTTAAACAGTATTGATTAGGTTAATACTATAATGTATTCTTGGCAGAAAACTAACCATCTTTTAGTGATTATAGCAATTATAGCAGCCTAATAGAGTAAAAATGAGGTTTTGATACTTGTTTCAGAAATACTTCAATAAGAAGTTTCCATGCTCTATTAATATACCTTTCTAGTAAAAATGCATGTGAAAGGTTATACTATACACGTCATGTCTTCTATACAACTCATGTCATGAGCAAGTTGTGGTTTGTTGGGTATTTTTATTATTTCCACATCTTTATGTGAAATACACTTTTTTAGGTATATTAGAACAAGGATGGCAAGCTGATTCCACCACAAGAATGGTTCTGCCCAGAAAGCCAGGTAGGTGGAGCTTTCACCCATTTATGCAACGTTGAACTCTTCTAAGACTGCTTCAGGTTTTCAGGCTTTGATTTTTGATAATTGCATATAAAATTCTGCTATACTAACACAATGGAAAGAACTCATTTTAAATAAAGTGTAGTAGACAGGGTAGAAAGGAGCCTA
>NW_022436950.1:3220720-3240022 GCF_009761245.1 Sapajus apella | reverse complement strand
CCACCTTCCGGGTTCAAGTGATTCTCCTGCCTCAGCCTCCCGAGTAGCTGGGACCACGGGCGCATGTCACCACACCCGGCTAATTTTTGTATTTTTAGTAGAGACAGGGTTTCACCATGTTGGCCATGCTGGTCTCAAACTTCCGACTTCAGGTGATCTGCCCTCTTTGACCTCCGAAAGTGCTTGGATTACAGGTGTGAGCCATCACATCTGGCCAATCTCCCATCCTTTTATGGAACCATTTCTAACTGAGCTTGTCCTTAATATCCAGACCGTTGTCTTTTAAAACAAAAAAAAATTTTTAAATTCTACCCTCCCCCCCCCCCCCCCCACTTTCTGCTTGCACTCAAGTCACATGGGTACTTTTCCTGTGGCTTTCACTTTCACCAAGTTAATTTCTCTAGCCTCCCTTTCAAGGCCTTAATTTCTGTGACCTGTCCTTGTTGTCTTAATCTGAATTCTCAGCCCCTCAGTCTTGCTGTCTGAAGTGAACCACACTTGTTCCCGCCTGGTTGTTTCTCTTCGACCTACTGACCAGGGGTATTCTTTTCTGCCAGGTCTTTAGAGCCAGGCTTAGTGCCCACTTCCATATACCCTCCTGCATCCATGTCAACCCAAATTTCCATCCACCTACCCTGAATGCCTGTTGTTTAGACATTGTTGAACATACAGTAAAGGCTTCTCAGTATGGTCAGCCCTTTGAGGTACAAAGAGTGGGAAGACATGATCCCAGTCAAGTGAGATAGTGGGGAAGGGTAGTATAAGAAAGACTTACAATGAACACAATTGCTGTCCCTGTTTGAGAAACAAATGGCCCTAAATGCATGTTGTCTGAAAATAGCATGTTCTGTGAGAGGTCTTAACAATGACTTCTGTAAATTGAGCTGAACATTTTTTTTTTTAATTTAGTTGCAGGGGCCCTTGATGTTTCCTTTAACAAGTTTATTCCCTTATCAGGTATGTATTTTCATATGCACATGTTTTAAATGTCTCATTGTTCCTGATTTCCTTTTTGTAGTTTGTATGTATATGTGTGTGTGAGGGTGTGTGTATGTATTCCTCACCTCGTAAACAGAGGTTGCATTTCATAAACGTGTAGTAATACTTCCGGCTACAAGAGTGAAACTGGGCTCCCCAGAGCTTGCCTTGAGGTGGTGACCTCCTCTGGGCCAGCGGCAGAGCCTTCTCACTGTCATGTCGGGGAGCCCTGCCAGAGCTGCTCACCAGCACTCTTATTCAGAAGGCACCCCCAGGCTGATATGTCATAACTTAAGTATTGGAGTTACTCAGCACTTAATTCCTCAAAAAACCCTCAAATTCCTTGAGGTTCTTTGTGGGGTTTTTTTTGTTGTTGTTGTTGTTCATTGACAATTTAATATTCTTCAGTGATGCCTGGGGCATGGGAGACACTCTTATTTCTTGAATTTAATGTTGCATGGGTAAGGATATTTTCAAGAAGAGCTGTAATCTTTTAAAAGAGATGCTGTATGGTGAAAGTATCTTTAACCTTTACATAGACTACTTCGATAACAAAACATCAGACATGTCTTTACTACCAGTTAGGTAAAACCATACTCACAAAAATTCAGATTTCTTGGCTTGCTTTTCAGAAATACCCAGGCCTCTATGATGTAAGGTTTTGTCTAAAACCAGGACAAATCTAAGAACATTTCACTTATTGTTATAAATTGAAGGCAGTAGTAAAGGTGGGTGTTGAGGCCAGACCTTTGCTACAGTGCTATCTAACCCGAAGCGTGTTTGTTTCTTTAACCTACAGAGCCTGCTCCAATTCCCCCAATACCCAATGAACAGCAGTTAGCCAGACTGACGGATTATGTGGCTTTCCTTGAAAACTGAATTCTCGCTCTGAGTTCAAGATTCATCTTCAGAATCCTGTATACTGACAAATACAGAAATGTAAAGTTTGTATTTTCAATTTATTGGATGGATTAAGCACCTCAGCATTCCTTACCGAGTATGTGATAAAATACATATATAATATAAAATATACTATATACATTTTGTCCTTCAACATTATGCAGAACAGTTGCTGAAACAGTTCTCAGTTTGTAATATTTAATAATCTGGATGGAGCCTGTCAGTATTACAGTTAGTTTGTTTTCTAGTGACTCATAAAATAAGATTTCCTGTTTCATGTAGAATAGTGTTTGTCAACTGTCTTTTCTCTGCCCCAGCACATGCCACACTCTTATCTGTACCATTGGTTGATAGTTGCAATAATTCATTTGGATTTGAAGAAAGACTGCCCCCAGGCACAGTATTTGAATTGCTGGGGATCCTGATTCACCCTCTTTGGAGAATATACTTTCTTTTCACCCCCCACGTCCTGAGAGCCACTAATGTAAAATACAGAAACATAGGTGAGGAACAAATAGACCATTTCCATACTAAACCAATTTGTTAACTTTAGATTTCTTCCGATAGTGTGACTATCCATTGCTGGCAGTGGAGGGCTTGCCATGAAGATGCAGCCTATTTAAGGCATTCGTGAGAAGTATTAAGTTGTGCTGTCTCCTTTTACAAGGGAAAACTTAAGTGTGGAATGCATTCTATGGGGAAAGAAGCTATGAAGATGCATGAAACACTTTGTACAACTATCCTGCAGCCCATTGGTTGCTTCTATTTATCCCTTGGCCCAAGTTCTGCCCTTTGGAGAAATGCTGAGCAAGTCTTTTATTCTCTGTGTGACAGCCCTCTGAATATTTGAAGTTCTTTGTTGTAACTTCAGGTTATAACAGCCCTTAGTTCATTTATTCTGCATTTGTTCAATAAATATTTAACTGAATTCTTCAACTATTTCATTTAAGGTAGTTTCTAGAAATTTCACTGTCTCAATCTTTCTGTGGACACAGTCTATTTTGTCATTGTCTCAATGTGAATTTCTTAAATAGAAATGAGCTATACGGTGAATCTGTGTAGTGATAATTACATTATTTATTTTAAATGCATTTTAGTGGCTATTTCAGTTTTTCTTAACATATATAGGAATACTTTTTGAATTGCAATTTTATTTAACCCGGATAGGTAAATCATATTAAAATTCCTTGTTTTACAGTTGAGGAATTGGAAATTCAAGAAGTCAGAGGATCAGTAGAGTGATCACAAGAATGACAGAGCCAGTTTTTTAACTTCCAGGTATTAAGTACAAATTGTATCCATGGTTATTTTTAAAAGCAGATTAGAGTCAATTCAAATGTTCATTAATAGCAGATTGGTTGAATAAACAACAGTGTAGACTATGCAGCTGTAAGAGGAGTGAAGATCTCTATACTGAACTGGAATGATCTCCAGAGTGAGAACATAGAAAGTACATGTAGTTTATATGCGTACTTAGAGGGTAACAAAAAGAGAATGATTACAATTATATTTACATACATATTTCCTTATATTTCAAAATGAAGCAATTAAGGGATATATACAAAATCAATAAAATAGTTCCCTAAAGAGGAAGGAGAGTACAGTGAACTAGAGAAAAAATAATCTCAAGTGACTCAAACACAGTATTTCAATTTTCCATTGTCAGTGAGATGCACACTACGGGCAAAAAAAAAAACCTTAGACTAATGAATGTGTTTTTTCATGATTGATTTCCCAAAATCTTGATGTCATTATTATTAAAAGTATATTATAGACTAAATTAGTAATTGTGTAACAATAGACCCTAGTAATCTTAAATTTGACATGGAAACCTCATTATATGTTTTATTTTTCTTTGTAAACGTAACTATCTCCCACTCCTGCCTACTGAAAAGGTCTAGAATAATTACAGTTCAGTAACCGTGAGCACCACTAGTACGTAGATTGTATTCTCTCATTTTCATTTGCAATTAAAAGAAATAAGAACTTATTTGCAAAACAGCTAATAGGTCCAGGGCAATAAACGTACAGGTTCATATCTGGTACAAGATGTCTAGGATTCCAGGAAGCTCTTAAAGACTTAGGATTCTGTCAAAGGGTTATACGAGCCAACTTGAAGGGATTTCTGCAGGCCATGTAAAAAAGTACTTGCAGCCTTTAATGAAACAAAGAAGGGATCTTGGAAATATATATTAATCTGTTGAGACCACAGGGTAGGAAAATGATGATGAGCATAACGTATGTCTAGTATATCCGTCAGCCTGTCTTTGTGCTCTGGCTACTTCCGAGCCAGCCATCTGCGTACAGGTGTAGCCTGACAGCACCCTGCTTCAGATCCATTGAATAGCTCTCCAGTCTTGCCCTGGGACTTACACTGACACTACCACCAGGATGCCCACACAAACCTGGGTAAGAGGGTGTTAGCCCCATGGGCAGCCCCGAGCCCTTCAGCAGCTATGAACATGACATGGTGGATAAGCTATCTTCCTTGTCTCAGGGCAGACTATTTCAGATGTACTGTATACCTAGTTCCTCAAAAAGAACCCTAAAAAGATTGAGCTGTGGTGTCCCATTGTCATAAACTCTCTAGTACAACCTTCAATTGTTTTTTCCCCTTTCCTTGTTTTGCTTTTCCTGGTTCCCTGTCTCTTGTTCCCAGACATCAAGAGAAGTGATATGTCTACATATCTGTACATATTTGTGCTATTCTGCCTTGGGGCAGGAATTGGGGACCTAGTCAAATCAAAGGGAAATATGTAATACATGAATCTGGCTGAAAGCACCTTAATCCACTCATTCCTAAAAAGCAAGCCTGATATGATGGCATAGTAAGCATACTGCATCAAACATCAAGCTTTCTTGTCCAAAAAAGTTCACATATATATGTGTATATATGTATATGTAACTCTAATCAAAGTTTTATACTTAAAACCACCCCCAGACAGTGAAATGGCATTTTTAACATGTTGAAAGAAAAAATCCTAACTGCTACATACAAAAGATACTCTTAATATTCCTGTATTATTTTATATACATAAATAACTCTTATCCAAATATATATATATGCATATATATATATACATACACACACACACACACATATTAGAAACTCTAATCAACACTTTAGATCTGCCAGTTTACATAAAATGTGAAAATTAGTGGAACAAGTTAAATATCCCACTAAGAAGCAATCAGCCAGTTCCAGAATGTGGGAAATTTAACAGGAGTAGTGAGTTTCCTTGAAAAATAAATGACAAAAAGTCAGGGGGTGGTGGTAAGTATGAAAATTTCTGCTCCTGGGTTGAAGTACCTTGAGGCCAACTCAGAATTGTGCCAATAAATATAATAGGTGAATACACACAGTTATCCCTTGAGATACATCAGCCCCTAAATCAGTGAGGAACGAGGAGCCAAGATTTGACAGTACCACAATGAGGTCATCTGCAGCAGCTCTTTGCAGGTGGGGGGGCAGTATTTGCTGATTCCACTGGGCGCAGCAAGATCCAAGCTTTGCCTGGTGAGGGGTCCAATGCTGGGTAACCTAGCAACCTGTGGAATTGGGTATTTTTACAGCACTGGGATGATAAAAATGGAGACTTGTGAGGGCTAAACCACACACTGTTTACCCTTCAAGATACTTGGTGAACTTTTAAGCTGCCTAGGCCAAAAAGCAAGTCAAAAACCTTTGAGAAACATTTCCATTTTCCTGGAGTCTTGCTATGCCAGGGCTCCATTAAACAAGGTTGGTGGGTCAGGGAACGTATTTGCTTATAAGTATAAGCCAGAAGTAGAACATTAGTAAAACTGCTCCTGGAAAACAGGTCAATATAAAATACTAAACTGAAGTATAGAATGGAACTTAACTGGCAGGCATGGTAAACAGCATAGCAATCTACCATTTACCTAATTGGAATCCAGGGAAGAGAGAGAAAATAGAGCAGAAAAATAGAAGTGCCGGCCCAGAATTTTCTGAAACTGATGAAAGAAATCAAGCCACAGATTCAAAAAGCTCAGAAAACCCCTAAAGAGGATAAGTGAAAAGAAAACCACACCCAGACAATAATAGTAAAACTACTGAAAACCAGAGACAAAGAGAATATATTAAAAGCACAGAGGGAGGACCAGGAGGGGACATATATCTTCAGTGAAATAGTGATAAAGCCAGACAATGAAATGGCATTTTTAACATGTCGAAAGAAAGAAAATCCTAACTGCTACACAGGAATAAAAGATACTCAATATTCCTGTGTTCTTACATTTAAAAGTTGGAAAAAGATAAACCACTGCAAATACCAAAAGAAAGCTGGTGTATCTTGAGAGTTGGCCCTCCATATATGTGGGTTCTACATCCGATTCAACCAACTGGCTCAAAACTATTTGAAAAAAAGTGATCTAAAAAATACTTCATAACAACTATATATTGGATTGTATTAGGTATTAAATCTAAAGTATACAAGAGAATCTGTATAGGTTATTTGCAAATACTATGTCTCATTGGCAGATTTTGTATACTTGGCAGTCCTGAAGCCAAGTATACCCACTGTGGATATTGAGGGATAATTGTATTAGACAAACTAGACCTCAAGGCAAGAAGCATTATTAGAGATAGAAAGTGATTTTTAATGAAAAAAGTTGCATATAGATTTCCTTCTGTAACAAATTGCCACAAACTTATGGCTTAAAACAACACAGGTGTATTACCTTACAGTTCTACAGTTCAGAAATCTGAAATGGGTCTCCCTGGGCTTACGTCAATAGGACTGCATATTTTTCTGCAGGCTCTAGGGGACAAGCTGTTACCTTGCCCTTTCCAGCTTCTAGAGGCCACCCACATTTCTTGGCTCATGGCCCTCTTTCTCCACCTTCAAAGCCAGCAACATTGGGTAGAGTTATTTTCACACTGCTCACTCTCTGGTTCTGTCTTCTGCCTCCTTTTCCACTTTTAAGGACCCTGTGATGATATTAGGTCCACCTAGAAATTCAGAATAATCAGTCTATTTTGAGGTAAGCTGGTTAGCGATCTAATTCTGTCTGCTATGCTCATTGCCTTTTCCCATGTAACCTGAGATTCTACAGGTTAGAATATCAACATCTTTGGAGGTTCATTATTCTAACACAGGGATCAGTCCAAAAGGCAATAGGAATATGCAGCAATTTGAAATTGATAATCAAAATATAATCAAGTGGAAGTTGACAGAACTAAAAGGAGAAAAGCGTCATCTATAATCATACTGGAAGACATTAATTTACTTCTTATATTAGCTGATGGCATGAACAGACAATATCACCAAGAACACAGAAAAGGTGACAGACTTGATCTAATTAGGATACATAAAACACTAGCCAACAGTGACAAAATGTATACTCATTTTATGCTGTATCAACCATTCACCAAAATTGAATACATAAAAGACCATAAAGCCCTAATACATTACAGAGTAGAAATCAAAATGAGTGCATTCTCTGAAAACAGTGGGATTAAGCTAGAAATCAGTAAAGTCTGTAGAAATTACTAGGAAATCTCGTAACTGCTTAGAAATTATGTAGTTGGCTGGGCACACTGGCTCACACCTGTAATCCCAGCATTGTGAGGCTGAGACAGGAAGATTGTAGAGCTCAGGAATTAAAGACCATGCTGAGGAATATAGACCCCTGTCTCTACAAAAATATAATTTTTAAAAATTAACTGGGCCTGGTATATGCCTGTGGTCCTAACTACTTGAGAGGATGAGGGAGGAGGGTTACTTGAACTTGGGAAGTCAAAGCTGCAGTGGGCCATTATCATGTCATTGCACTCCAGCCTGGACAACAGAGTAAGACTGGCTCAAGGAAAGAAAGAAAGAAGTTATGTAGTATAATTCTAAATGACTCATGGGACAAAAAAGAAAACATAAATTAGAAAATATTTAAGAAATTTATCCACGGCTAAGATTGGAGATAAACGTATAGATTTAAAAGCAATTACTAGAAAGAAAAAAGACTGAAAACCGGTACTCACAAATCAATTACAAATAAAGTTGAAACATTAAGGCCAGAAATCAATGAAGTAATAAATAAAAATACAGTAGTAATCAACAAAACCACAAATTGGAGCTTTGAAAAGAAAATTGTTAAGTCTCTAGCAAGAATAATAAAGAGAAAATACAAATTATATATAGCAGTAATAAAAAAGCAAAAAAGTTGGTAATAGGGCTGGGTGTGGTGGCTCATGCCTGTAATCCCAGCGCTTTAGGAGTCCAAGGTGGGTGGATCACTTGAGGCCTGGAGTTCCAGACCAGCCCGGCCAACATGGAGAAACCCCATCTCTAATAAAAGAAAAATTAGCCGGGCATGGTGGCAGGTGCCTGTAGACCCAGCTAGTTGGGAGGCTGAGGCACAAGAATTGCTTGAACCCGGGAGGCAGAGGTTGCAGTGAGCCAAGATTGTGCCACTGCACTCCAGCCTGGGCAAAAGAGGGAGACTTCACCTCAGGAAAAAAAAAAAAAAAAAAAGGTTGGTAATAAGATTTTGTGAACAATTTTATGCCAAGAAAAAAACGTACATGGACAAATTCTTTGAAAAATGCAACTTAACAGAAATAAAACCAAGAAATAAATCTGACTATGCTTATCTGTTAAAGAGAATCACTTGGTTACTAAAATCCTCTCCAAAACACAACACCCATATAGGGTCAGTGATACATTTATCCATGCATTTAAGAAAGAGCAATAATTTTACATGAATTTTTCCATTTAACAAATACAGTCGAAAGATTGCCAGCTGATTTTTAAAGAGGCCACAATTTTAAAAGAAAAATATAGATCAATATACTTGTGAAGATTGATGCAAAAATCCATAACAAAATGTTAGGAAATCAAATCCATCAATATTTCAAAAGACTATTATGACCAAGTGGAGTTTATTCCAGCATTTAGAAGACAGTTTAATATTAGAAAGTTAGTGAGTGTAATTGACCACATTAACAGAAAAAAAAAGAGGAGGATCATGCAATGATCTAAAGAGATGCAGGAAAAGCATTTGATAAAATTCAACACTCATTCATGATTTAAAGAAAAACTCATAGCAAATAAAAATAAAAGAGAATGTCTTTATTCTAATAAGAGTATCCATGGAAAAACCTACAGCAGATCACACATGTAGCAGTGGATTACTGTAAGCTTCCCACTTGATACTGAAATCAAGGGAAGTCTGCTATAACCACCTGTATTCAAAATTGTACTGAAGATCTTAGTTCATTAAGTAAGAAAAACAAAAATAATACTCATTTTACTTTCATTGGGAAGCAAAATGAGTTATTTATAGATGTGATTTTGTGTTTAGGAAACCTAAAGAATCTAACAAACTACTAAAAATGAAGAAATTTATTGAGGTTGCTGGATATAAGATAAACATACAAAAGTCATTGTTTTTCTATATGACAACAATGAATATAAGATGAATCAAAAATAATGTTTCCAATAGCATTAAACATATCAATAGCTAAAAATCAAAAAAAGTGCAAGATTCATACAAAGGAACTACAAACATTAAGAAAATTAAAGACACCTAATCTCCTATTCAAATATTAATCTAAATATTCAATGTACTTGCTGTTTAAATTGCAAAGGGATTTTTCTCACTGGAAATTGACAAGCTGAATTTAAAATTTATAAATGATTGTAAGAGGCCACAAATATCCAAGGCAATCTTTACAAAGGACATTAGATAACATGACCAGAGATCAAGACTTTTAAAGTTACATTAGTGACGACACCTTGGTAGTTGCATAAGGATAAAGAAAGGGAGCAATGGAATACAGAAAGACCCAAACAAACCCCAAATAAAGTTACATCAGAAGTGACCTTTGTTGTCAAAGATATTATTGTAATACAGGGAGCAAGGAGGGACAGGATTATTTATTTTAATAATTGTGCTATTTAATTAGATATCTTAGAAAATATAGATTTTTTTAAACTCCAATGCATCATAGACATAAAATTATAACACTTTAAGGAAAACATTGGAGAATATTCTTCCAAACTTAGGATAAATGCTAAAATTATTAACCATACAAGTAAAGATTAAATTAGCCTATGTTAATCATAATAACTATTTATTAAAAAGATACCCACCATTAATAGAATAAAAAGGCAACTTACCAACTGGGAGAAGAAAATTTAATAGATATAGAAGATAATAAAGAAGGTATTTTGTTTATATATAGAAAATATAAAGAATTACAAATTGGAGGAGGATCCAAGATGGCTGAATAGGAAGAGCTCTGGATTCTAGTTCCCAGCAAAAATGCAGAGGGTGAGTGATCGCCGCATTTCCAAATGAATTTTTACTGCCCACAAACCAGGAGATTCCTGGGCAGAAAAGTGCCATGAGTCTTCAGCATGGCTGTTTCAGCCAGCACAGCAGGTGTCCGCACAAAAACACAGATCCAGGCGCCATTTCAACTGGTGACTGGAACACCTGGAAGACAAGAGTCGCCCATTCAACTGAAGAAAAGGGGGCTGAAACAGGGAGCCAGGTGATCTGGGTTGGCTGGTCCCACCCCCACAAAGACCAGCAATCTGAAACACTGGATTGAGAGTTTCACAGCAAGCATAGCTTGGCCCAGGATGGTCCAGCTCTGTGGGGGGAAGAGCATCCGTTTTAATGGGCAAAACAACTAGCTAGCATCAAAATGGCAGGATCAAATTCACACATAACAATATTAATCTTAAATGTAAATGGGTTAAATGCCCCAATCAAAAGACACAGACTGGCAAATTGGATAAAAAGCCAAACCCCATCAGTGTGCCATATCCACAAAACCCATCTCACATGCAAGAATACACATAGGCTCAAAATAAAGGGATGGAGGAAGACCTACCAAGCAAATGGAGGTCAAAGAAAAGCAGGAGTTGCAATCCTAGCCTCTGATAAAATAGACTTTAAAAACCAACAAACATCAAAAGAGACAAAGAAGGGCATTACATAATGGTAAAAGGATCAACGCAACAAGAAGAGCTAGCAATCCTAAATATATATGCGCCCAATACAGGAGCACCCAGATATATAGAGCAAGTTCTTAATGACCTACAAAGAGACTTAGACTCCCACACAATAATAGTGGGAGACTTTAACACTCCACTGTCAATATTAGACAGATCAACAAGACAGAAAATTAACAAGGATATCCAGAACTTGAACTCAGACCTGGACCAAGCAAACCTAATAGACATTTACAGAACTCTTCACCCCAAATCCACAGAATATACAATCTTCTCAGCACCACATCACACCTACTCTAAAATTGACCACATAATTGGAAGTAAATCACTCCTCAGCAAATGCAAAAGAACAGAAATCATAACAAACAGTCTCTCGGACCACAGTGCAATCAAATTAGAACTCAGGATTAAGAAACTCAGAACTGCATAACTTCATGGAAACTGAACAGCTGGCTCTTGAATGTTGACTGAATAAACAATGAAATGAAGGCAGAAATAAAGATGTTTATCAAAACCAACAAGAACAAAGACGCAACATACCAGAATATCTGGGACATGTTTAAAACAGTGTCTAGAGAAAATTTATAGCAATAAATGCCCACATGAGAAGCAAGGAAAGATCTAAAATTGATACCCTATCATCAAAATTGAAAGAGCTAGAGGAGCAAGATCAAAAAAACTCAAAAGCTAGCAGAAGACAAGAAATAACCAAGATCAGAGCAGATCTGAAGGAGATAGGGACACAAAAAAACCCTTCAAAAAGTCAATAAATCCAGGAGCTGGCGTTTTGAAAAGATCCACAAAATAGACCACTAGCCAGATTAATAAAAAAGAAAAAAGAATCAAATAGATGCAAAAAAAAAGGATAAAGGGGATATCCCCACAGATTCCACAGAAATACAAACCACCATCAGAGATTACTGCAAACAATTCCATGTACATAAACCAGTAAACCTGGAAGAAATGGATAAATTCCTGGACACTTGCACCCTCCCAAGCCTAAATCAGGAAGTAGTCAAAACCCTGAATAGACCAAAAATAAGGGGTGAAGTTGAGGCAGCAATTAATAGCCTACCCACCAAAAAAAAAAACCCAGGTCCAGATGGGTTCACAGCTGAATTCTACCAGACATATAAAGAGGAGCTGGTACCACTCCTTCTGAAACTATTCCAAACAATACAAAAAGAGGGAATCCTCCCCAAATCATTTTATGAGAACAACATTATCCTGATACCAAAACCCGGCAGAGACTCAACAAGAAAAGAAAACTTCAGGCCAATATCCATGATGAACATAGATGCAAAATCTTCAATAAAATACTGGCAAACCGATTGCTACAGCACATCAAAAAGCTTATCCATCACGATCAAGTAGGCTTCATCCCGAGGATGCAAGGCTGGTTCAACATATGCAAGTATATAAACATAATTCATCACGTAAACAGAACCAAAGACAAAAACTACATGATTATCTCAATAGATGCCCAGAGGGTCTTTGATGAAATTCAACAGCTCTTTATGCTAAAAACTCTCAATAAAGTGGGTATCAGCAGAACGTATCTCAAAATAATAAAAGCTATTTATGACAAACCCAAAGCCAATGTCATACTGAATGGGCAAAAACTGGAAACATTCCCTTTGAAATCTGGCACTAGACAAGGATGCCCTCTCTCACCACTCCTATTCAATATAGTATTGGAAGTTCTAGCCAGAGCAATCAGGCAAGAAAAACAAATAAAGGGTATTCAATTAGGAAAGGAGGAAGTCAAATTGTCTCTATTTACAGACGACATGATTGTATATTTGGAAGACCCCATTGTCATAGCCCAAAATCTCCTGAAACTGATAAACAACTTCAGCAAAGTCTCAGAATACAAAATCAATGTGCAAAAATCACAAGCATTCCTATACACCAATAACAGACTTAAAGAGAGCCAAAGCAAGAATGAACTGCCATTCGCAGTTGTTACAAAGAGAATAAAATACCTAGGAATACAACTAACATAGGATGTAAAGGACCTGTTCAAGGAGAACTGTAAATCACTGCTCAAGGAAATAAGAGAGGACACAAACAGATGGAAAAACATTCCATGCTCTTGGTTAGGAAGAATCAATATTGTGAAAATGGCCATACTGCCCAAAGTAATTTACAGATTCAGTGCTATCCCCATCAAGCTACCAATGACCTTCTTCACAGAACTGGAAAAAACCACCTTAAACTTCATATGGAGCCAAAATAGAGTCTGCATAGACGTCAATTCTAAGCAAAAAGAACAAAACTGGAGGCATCACGCTACCTGCCTTCAAACTATACTGTAAGACTACAGTAATAAAAACAGCATGGTACTGGTACCAAAACAGAGATATAGACCAATGGAACAGAACAGAGGCCTCAGAGACAACGCTACACATCTACAACCATCTGATCTTTGACAAACCTCACAAAAACAAGCAAAGGGGAAAGGATTCCCTGTTTAATAAATGGTGTTGGGAAAACTGGCTAGCCATGTGCAGAAAGCAGAAACTGGACCCCTTCCTGACACCTTACACTAAAATTAACTCCAGATGGATTAAAGACTTAAACATAAGACCTAACACCATAAAAACCCTAGAAGAAAACCTAGGCAAAACTATTCAGGGCATATTCATAGGAAAGGACTTCATGACTAAAACACCAAAAGCATTGGCGACAAAAGCCAAAATAGACAAATTGGATCTATTTAAACTCCAGAGCTTCTGCACAGCAAAAGAAACAATCATTAGAGTGAACCAGCAACCAACAGAATGGGAAAATTTTTGCAATCTACCCATCTGACCAAGGACTTAGATCCAGAATCTACAAAGAGCTAAAACAGATTTACAAGAAAAAAAAAAAGACAAACCCATTCAAAAGTGGGTGAAGGATATGAACAGACACTTTTCAAAAGAAGACATATATGAGGCCAACAAACATATGAAAAAATGCTCATCATCCTAGTCATTAGAGAAATGCAAATCAAAACTACATAGAGATAGCATCTCACGTCAGTTAGAATGGCGATCATTAAAAAATCTGGGGACAACAGAATGCTGGAGAGGATGTGGAGAAATCAGAACACTTTTATACTATTAGTGGGAGTGTAAACTAGTTCAACCATTGTGGAAGACAGTGTGGCGATTCCTCAAGGACCTAGAAATAGAAATTCCATTTGACCCAGCAATCCCATTACTGGGTATATATGCAAAGGATTATAAATCATTTTGTTATAAAGACACATACACACAAATGTTCATTGCAGCACTGTTTACAATAGCAAAGACCTGGAACCAACCCAAATGCCCATCGATGATAGACTGGACAGGGAAAATGTGGCACATATACACCATGGAATACTATGCAGCCATAAAAAACAATGAGTTTGTGTCCTTTGTAGGGACATGGATGAACCTGGAAACCATCATCCTCAGCAAACTGACACAAGAACAGAAAATCAAACATTGCTTGTTGTCACTCATAGGTGGGTGTTGAACAATGAGAACACATGGACACAGGGAGGGGAGCATCACACACTGAGGTCTGTTTTCAGGGGGAATAGGGGAGGCACAACGGAGAGTAGGGATTTGGCGAGGGATAACATGGGGAGAAATGTCAGATATACATGATGGGGATGGAGGCAGCAAACCACATTGCCATGTATGTACCTATGCAACAATCCTGCATGTTCTTCACATGTACCCCAGAACCTAAAGTGCAATTTTATACATACATATATACATACAGACACACACACACACACACACACACACACACACACACACACACACACAAGATCTGAAGTGAAAATTTCTTTGGATTGTATTAATATCAGAATAGACTCTACAGAACAAAACATCAATGAATTATAAGGAACAGGATATATCTTAAATGAAATTTAAAGGAAAAGAAAGAATTAAAAATGAGTGGGCTTGTAGAATAATACCAGGAGGCCTACTACAAGTGTGATTAGAGTCCCCACAAGCTAAGATAAAGAAAATCTTTTGGAAGAATTAGCCAAAAATGTATCAAACTTGATGAACAGTACATAATCTCACCAATCCAAGAAGTTCAATCAACCCTAACTAGAATAAACACACACACACACACACACACACACACACACACACACATCATCATCATCATCATCATCATCATACAAAAGAACATCATAAAATTGATGGACAACTGATAAACAAAAAAATTTTTTTAAAAATGTAAAGCAGTTGGTGTGTCTTAGAGTAAGGGGAGACACATTACATAAAAAGAAAGATAAGAATTTACAGATACCAGAAAGTATGCAAGCAATGAGATAATGGAATGACATCTTTAAAGGCCTAAAAGAAAACAACTGTTAAACTAGAGTTCTAAAGCCAGTAAAAATGTCCTGAAAATTTAAGGTCAAAGGAAAAATACAACTTTTTTTTTGACAAACAAAAAGTTAAAGTGTTCATCACCAGGAGACCTGCACTGAAATACGTGTTAAAGAAATTTCTTCCAACTGAAATAAAATTATATCAGATCTAAATTTAGATCTATATGAAGGAATAAAGAACATCAGAAATGGTAAACATGTGGGTAAAATGTCTTTATTTTTTCATTGCTTTGAAAGATTTCTCTTTGAAGTAAAAATAGTATAGGATTTTTAATATGTAAAGTTAAAATATATGACAACAATAGTGCAAAGAATTGAAGAGGGAAACGGATATATACTTTTGTAAGAGTCTTACATAATACAGTAAGTGGTAAAATACAGTAAAATAAATTATAATAAGGTAAAGATATTAAAGCTTAGCATTGAAATATCCAATATGGTGGCCACTACCCAAAACTGACTAAATTTGTTTTAATTAATGAATATGAAATAAATATTCACTTTCTCAGTTGCGCCAACTACATATCAAATGCTCAGGAGTCACATGTGGCTACCATATTTGAGAGCATAACTATAGAACTTTTCCATCATTACTGAAAGTTCTATTGGACCTCACTGCTCTTGAATAACCATGAGTAAAGAAAACATTAATGTAAACAAGTCTAATAGCGGACATAGATGAAATAACAGTTTAAGAAACATTCCATTCAAAATAAGGCAGGAAGTGAGGAGGAAAGAAGCTAAGAAAAGATGAAACAAACAGAAAACAAATAGCAGGATGAGAAATTTAAGACTTTCATATGAATAATTACAAACACTCCAACAACATAGCTTCAAATATACTTGAATCCGAAACTGATAGAACTGAAAAGAGAAACCAACAAAGCCACAATTATAGTTGGAGATTTTAATACTTTTTCAGTAATTAACAGAACATTAGACAGAAAATACCTAAGGATATAGAAGACATGATCAGCACTATTACGATGCAGACCTAATTGACATTTCACCCAGCAACAGCAGAATGTGTATTCACCAAGATAAACCATATGCTGGGCCACAGAGCAGGTGTCACTATATTTAAAAGGTTAGAAGTCATGCATATGTGTTCTCTGATTACAATAGGTTTAAATTAGAAATCAGTAGCAGAAGATATATTTAAAATCCCCAAATAGTCAATAATTTTAAAATGTACTTCTAAATAACCTATGGGTCAAAGAAGAAACTACAAAGATAACTAGTAAATATTTTGAAATGGATGAAAATCAAAACAGCCATAACAAACTTTGTGGGATTAATTTAAAGCTCTATTTGGAGGGTTGTTCATGTTTTAAAATGCTTATATTATTAAAGTAAAATCTAAAATCAGTATGTAAGCTTCTGCCTTAAGAACTTAGAAAAAGAAGAGCATATTAAAATAAGCAACAGAAAATAAACAACAGAAATAAGCAACATAAAAACCTTACAGAAAATAGAGAAAATCAATAAAATCAAGGCTATTTCTTTAAAAGGAAACAGGACTCCTTGGAGAAATAGTTGGTTTCAGAGCTGTAAGTAGAGAACCTCTTAAAACAGTTTGTGCCAGAAAGCAAGTAATAACTTAAAGAATTGGAAGATATACTAACAGGACACTAGAGCCAGCTTGAAAGGGGATCCCTTTGACCAGATTAGGGACAGATTAAGCATCAAAATAAATGATAGTAAGGATTATAACCAGTTCAATTAAATATGAATTCATTATTTCATATGGATATAAACAAATAAATAGAGTTGAAGGACAGTTCCAACTAACAGATGTAAAACGAATGGACTTGCAATATCACCACTGGGAAGCCATCATGATAATAATTAATACAGGAAACGTTCATCAATGGATGTTAAACTAGTGGGTTAATGCTTGGGAATTAAAAATATTTACAGACCCAAACTCTCTTCCCACAAGTATTTTCTAAAGAAGAATATACTAAAATCCAAAATGAGGGATATTTACAAAACAACTATCTTACATTCTTCAGGAATATCAACTTCATGAATGACAAAGAAAGATTGAAAAACTAGATAGAAGGAAAATAAAGAGGCACAACAACTAAACACAATGCTATAACACACATGAGTGGGAAATTGGCAAAATCAGAATTAACTCTGTAGATTAGATCAGGAGTTGGCAAACTATAGCTTATGAGACCAAACCAGGTCAATGTTTGTTTTCGAAAATGTTTTTTTGGAACGCAGCCACACCCATTGATTTATGCATCATCTGTGGCTGCTTTTGCGCTACAACAGTAGAATTCAGTAGTTGTAATACAGACTATATGTTCTGTAAAGGCTAAAATATTTACTAATTGGCCCTATAGAAAGTTTTCCATATTTTGTATTAGAACATTTTATAGTACACTAATTTTCCTGATTTTGTTGATTTTCCTGTGGTTATAAAAGAAAATGTCCTTTTAAGAACATAAATCAAATTTAGAATCTCTCTCTATATATAATATATATTTATGCATATATATACACAAAACTATATGTATATACTTTTGTATATATGTTTATATGTATGTTTGTTGGATGTATAGGTCAGTATTAGAGCAAATTTTATAAGAAGATGATTTCATCAATGAGAATACCAAATTCTTAACATTGTTTGGCCTTCATATTATTAACATGTATAACACATTCATTACATGTAGTAACACTTGAAAAAGTCTTCTGAAGATTTTCATCATCCCTACCCTTAATTGAGAATCCTTAAATTAGGACTATTTAAAAAGAAGATGGCATCAAACTTGTAACTATTATTGTTCAGTATATTAATCCTAAATCTTCGAAATGTTCAGATGGGGGAAAGATATAGATTAATTTTAGACTTTAAGTTAAATAAGTTAAATGTAAGGTTAACATTTGTTTCTGCCAATATAGTTAACTAAATGTCTAGAGAAAACCTCCCAGTCTAGAAAAACTAAAATGCTGTTTCAAGTATTAAAGTTATTTTAAAATATGCATCGATGAGCTGACAGTAAAATAGGGACGTTCTCAAAGGCTGGAAACAACTATACTCTAGCACTGAAGCCTATATTTGTTCTAGGGGCACCTACCAATCTTGATGGCCTAGAACTTCTGTTATTTGGGGCCACTGACATGAAGGGAGCAGGAGAGAAAACCCTACGTTTGATGAGGTAAGTAAGATCACTCAACTCACATACAGTAGGACATCTTAAAGATAATGCCCTCAAAATATGAACTAGGGAAAAATACTCCCCCTCCAGGAGATTCTGCAGTAGGAGAGCAAGTAAGTAATGGAAAGGGGATATGAGTATACAAGTCTGTCTTCAGAAGGTTGGCCAGAATCAAAGGCAAATATCTGGCAATATATTTTGCTCAATGCCTGAATAAATTGCCATAGATAGGGCTCCAAGAATGATAAGTTCACAATCCAAAACTAAAACGTGCGTAATAAATAAACCATTATGAATAAGAATCAGCATAAATTAAAAGCTATAGATTTAAAGCCTCAAAGACATTGGGTATGAAATTATAAAATGAAAATGTTTTGTATGTTTAAGTATGTTAAAACATGTTTAACAACCTGTTTATTTTATTAAACTATTTAAATTTATGTTTAAATAATTTTTAAAAATATTTTTAAAAGTCAAGGCATTAAAAGTATGAAGAGTGATCAAGAGACATCAAAAAATACCTGGCATATATGAAAGAGAACTAGAATTTATCCAAAAGAAAAACAAAATTAGAATTTCAGTGGGTAGGCTATAACTGGCTATTTTCATATTTAAAAGTTTGTGAGTACAGCAGACACACTAAAAGCTAGAAGACTCCTGGAAAACTGCTGATCTCCCCAGGAGGTGTATTCACCTTTGCTGCTTTCATTTGGGTGGATGGGGGCAGAGGGGATGGATGCTATCAGGTGGAGTTCTGTTCTTCCTGCTTTTGCTATAAAAGGTAGAGATGGGTAAATTTGTGAAAATGGCAAATTTCATGGCAGATTCAAGCAGGTAAATTATAAACAGCTAACCAGGTGACCCAGACTTTCTTTCCCCCCCC